>NC_138776.1:190583680-190753680 GCF_965119305.1 Pelophylax lessonae | reverse complement strand
CCTTTCCCTAACCCCAACCCTATCCCTAACCCTAACTCTAACCCTATCCCTAACCCCAACCCTTTCCCTTACCCTAACCCTAACCCTATCCCTAACCCTAACCTTATCCATAACTCTAACCCTAACCCTATCCCTAATTCAAACCCTAACCCCAACCCTTACCCTAACCCCAACCCTATCCCTTACCCCATCCCTAACCCTATCTCTAACCCTAACCTTAACCATATCACTAACCCTAATCCTAAACCTAATCCTAACCCCAACCCTATCCCTAACCCTATCCTTAACCCTATCCCTATCCCTAATCCTAATCCTAACCCTAACCCTATTCCTAATCCTAACCCCAACCCTATCCCTAACCCTATCCCTAACCCCAACCCTATCCCTATTAGGGTTGAGCGGACACCTAGATGTCCGTGTTCGACGGGTTCGGCCGAACTTTAAAAAAAAGTCCGGGTCCGTGTCCCGGACTTTTACCGAACTTTTCCCGGGCACCGAACCCCATTGAAGTCAATGGGGACCCGAACTTTAAGGCACTAAAATGGCTCTAAAACACCAATGGAAAGGGCTAGAGTGCTGCAAATGGCAGCAAAACGTAGTTAAGAGCATGGCAAGTGCTCTGCAAACAAATGTGGATAGGGAAATAACTTAAAACAACAAAAAAAAAACAGAAAAATAAAACAATGTTCTTCATCTCTGAAGGACGAGGCCCATATGGAGTAGGAGGGAGGTTGAGGTGGTAGTGGATGTGGCGGTGTCATAGGCGTGCGCACAGGGTGTGCCAGGTGTACCTGGGCACACCCTAATCACCTAGGGCACATAGCATTATCGCTCTGTTTGCCAGTGAGGAGATGGGAAAGATCTCCCTCGGACCTGCTCTGCTCTATTTCTCTTTGCCAGCAGGGAGAGTAATGTATCGGGGCCATGTACATGTAGGCAAACACATGCATGTGTATTTCAACTTTGGGGTGCACACCCTAATGCAATAGGCTGCGCACACCTATGGGCGGTGTAGGTGGAAGCGGCGGTGGAGGAGGACCAGGGCCAGATTAAGAGCATTATGGTCTTGGTGCTGAGGATTTTGAAGGGCCTTAAGGGCCGTGCCTTGGCATGCACCCAGAGGAGGAAGGGTGCAGCCATGCATGCCTAATTCAACATGGGATGCTGTCTCTGAAGCCCATAAACACATCCATGCATCGGCAACTGTCCCTCCTTGTCAGGCCTTCGCGCTGTGTGGGGAGGTTCTGAGGGTGCTTCTTGGGGAAGCGAGCATAGAAGCCAGACTTCTGTGTTTACAAGTGACAGAAGAGCGGTCACAGTGAATATGGCCAACCCGGGGCCTATATAAAAGGTAGGGGCCTGGAGCTGCAGCTCCAATAGCCCCTACGTTAATCTGGCCCTGAGGAGGAGGACGAGGTAGCCAACACTGCTTCTTTTCACAAATTTTAAATGAGGTTACACCCCAAAACAGTGAGAAAGAGCAAAAATGGAACAATGGGTAGGTAAGGTCGGTATCCATTGCTATTCTGCACAAGGTACGGAAAAGTCCCGTGGGATCCATGCCTGGTTCATTTTAATGAACGTGAGCTTGTCCACATTGTCTCTGGACAGGCGGCTGCGCATGTCTGTTATAACGCCCCCAGCCGTGCTAAATACCCGTTCAGATAATACACTGGCTGCAGGGCACGCCAGCACCTCCAAGGCGTAAAGGGCAAGCTCAGGCCATGTGCCCAATTTGGAGACCCAGAAGTTGAAGGGGGCAGACCCCTCATTCACTACATGTAGGCGTGTGCACACATACTGCTCCACCATGTTGGTAAAATGCTGCCTCCTGCTAAGACGTTCCATCTGAGCTGCTGGTGCTGCTGTTTGTTGTGGCGTGCTGACAAAGCTTTTCCACATTTCGGCCATGCTAACCCTGCCTTCTGAGGTGCTGGCGGTGCCCTGGTTGCGTTGGCGACCTCCTCCTCCTCCTCCTCTGCCTTGTGCTTCCACTGTGGCCCCGCTGTCAGATGGGAATGCCAGCAGCATCGCATCTACCAGCGTGCGCTTGTACTTGTGCATCTTGCGATCGCGCTCCAGTGAGTGAATTAAGGACGGTACGTTGTCCTTGTAACAGGGATCCAGCAGCGTGGCCACCCAGTAATCAGCACAAGTTAGAATGTGGGCAACTCGGCGGTCGTTGTGGAGACACTGCAGCATGTAATCGCTCATGTGTGCCAGGCTGCCCAGAGGCGATGAAAGGCTGTCCTCTGTGGGAGGTGTATCGTCCGTGTCCTCTGTATCCCCCCAGCCACGCGCCAGTGATGGCCATGAGCTGGCCTGGGTGCCACCCTGCTGTGAACATGGTTCCATCTCCTCCTCCAGCTCCTCCTCCAGCTCCTCCTCCTCCTCATCCTCCAGAACTGTGCCCCTGCTGGACAATTGTGTCCCTGGCATTTGTGTGTGCAGGAACCCACCCTCGGAGCCCCTTGCGAATGACTGCCCTGAAAGCCTTGGAAATGTTACCTCTTCATCCTCCTCCTCCTCCTCCTCATCCTGTGCCACATCCTCTTCCATCATCACCCGAATTGTTTTTTCAAGGAGGCATAGAAGTGGGATAGTTAAGCTGAGAACGGCGTCATTGCCACTGGCCATGTTGGTGGAGTACTCAAAACAGCGTAACAAGGCACACAGGTCTCGCATGGAGGCCCAGTTATTGGTGGTGAAGTGGTGCTGTTCCGCAGAGCGACTCACGCGTGCGTGCTGCAGCTGAAACTCCACTATGGCCTGCTGCTGCTCGCACAGTCTTTGCAGCATGTGCAAGGTGGAGTTCCACCTTGTGGGCACGTCACATATGAGGCGGTGAGCGGGAAGGCCGAAGTTACGCTGCAGCGCTGCCAGGCGAGCAGCAGCAGGGTGAGAACGCCGAAAGTGCGCACAGACGGCCCGCACTTTCTGCAGCAGCTCTGACATTTCGGGGTAGTTTTTAAGGAACCTCTGCACCACCAAATTCAGCACATGCGCCAGGCAAGGGATGTGCGTCAAACCGGCTAGGCCCAGAGCTGCTATGAGATTTCGCCCATTATCGCACACCACCAGGCCGGGCTTGAGGCTCGCTGGCAGCAACCACTCATTTGTCTGCTGTTCCATGCTCCTCCACAACTCCTGCGCGGTGTGTGGTTTGTCCCCCAAACAGGCAAGTTGTAAAACTGCCTGCTGTCGTTTAGCCCTGGCCGTGCTGAAGTTGGTGGTGAAGGTATTACGCTGTCCGGATGAGGAGGCGGTAGAGGATGAGGTAGCGGAGTAGGATGAGTTAGGAACAGGAGTGTCACGTACCTGGGAGGAGTCTGAGTTGACGAGGTCGGCCTCTCTTATATCTCCGGCCCAGACCCCACTGAAGGTGAGACAGAGGGTGTCAAAGGCCAGGAGGGACACGAGTGCCTGCGGTTGTTGATGGATCAGGATAGGCTGCTTGTCCGGATCCTTGAAACTGGAACATGCAATGCTGTATGGAACATGTGCAGCAGATAGCCAGACAAGCACTCGGGTATTTCTGAGAGACGGAGTCAGAGTAGTAGGAAAGCCAGGGTCATCAACAGGCGGTGCAGCAGGGTACCAAATCGTAAGCAGAGCCAAAGTCAGGGACGAAGCCGGGTCAGGTTTAGCAGAGAAGCAGAAGCAGAATCCAAGTCCAAGTTCAGAACAAGCCAGGTCAGCAACAGGGAAGCATACAGGTATCATCAGGTCACAGGAAACAGCTGAAGATCAGTCAGCACAGGAAACAGGAATGAACTTCCTTTAAATAGCCTGTCTGGCACCACGCCCATTAGTCATTCTTCTGGGAATAGCCTGTGCACGGCCACGCCCCAGACGTCTCACAGGGATTCCCTGACATTGCCCCCCCCTTAAGGGCAGCCTCCGGATGCCCAACATAGACCGTTTATCCGGATGTTGTAGAAGGTAGGCTCGTAACAATCGAGGAGCATGGACGTTTGAAGCAGGCTCCCAGGAATTATCCTCAGGGCCATAGCCCTTCCACTTGATAAGAAGCTGTGTCCGACCACCCCTTCTTCTACAGTCCAGAATAGACTCCACCTCAAATTCTTCATTACCTTCGATCAAAAGGGGAGCAGGAACTTCAGATCCACGATCTGGAAAGGGGTTGGGAACTGCTGACTTCAGTAAAGAAACGTGGAACACGGGATGGATCTTCAGATTACCTGGTAAGATTAATTCGAATGCCACAGAATTAATCTTCTTCCTGATAGAAAATGGACCTAGGTATCTTGGGCCAAGCTTTTTTGAGGGACACTTTAATCTCAGGTTTGCTGTAGATAGCCAGACCTTATCCCCCGGTTTTAAATTCAAATTCCCTCTCCTTCTTCTATCAAAAAATTTTTTATTACCAGCCTGTGCCTTCAAAATGGTTTCCCGCAAAAGCTGACTGTTGGTATTAAGAAAATTTAGTCTTTCTTGTACAGCTGGTACAGCAGATTCCATAGGTAACTCAGGTAGGAAGGAGGGGTGATATCCATAATTGGCGTAGAAAGGAGACTGCTTGGTGGCGGAATGAACGGAGTTATTATAAGCAAATTCCGCTAAAGGGAGGAGTAACACCCAGTCGTCTTGAGAAAAAGAAGAGAAACACCTTAAATATTGTTCAAGAGTTTGGTTTGTCCTCTCGGTCTGTCCATTTGTTTGTGGGTGGTAGGCAGAAGACAAACAAAGTTCAATGTTTAATGCTTCACATAAAGCTTTCCAAAACTTGGAAGTGAACTGCACCCCACGATCAGAGACAATGCTGGCTGGAATGCCATGCAATCTCACCACTTCTTTGATAAACGTGGAGGCAGTTTCGGAGGCAGAGGGAGTTCCTTTCAGAGGTATAAAGTGTGCCATCTTGGAAAGACGATCAACTACGACAAAGATAGTTGTAAACCCTTCAGATGGAGGAAGTTCCACAATAAAGTCCATAGAGATCATACTCCATGGTTTTTCAGGTACAGGGAGGGATTCCAACAGGCCCCAGGTCTTGGCCCGATCAGACTTGTTTCTGAGACACACAGAGCAGGATCTGACATAGTTTTTACAGTCCTTTAACCAATCTGGCCACCAAAAGGAACGGGAGACCAAATCAGAGGTTTTATGGATACCAAAGTGTCCAGCCAGAAGATGATCATGACACTTCTTAAGAATGGTGACCCTCAGTTGTTCGGGAATAAAAATTTGTTCCTTGTGGAAATAAAGTCCATCCCTCTGCTGGAGATGCAAGTTCACAGGAGGTGGGGAGTTTGCAACTGTCCCCTTGATCTGTGACATCAAGTCTGTTTGCAAGAGTAGGAAATTCTTAGCTGGCAAGATGGTGTCAGGTTCAGGAGGTGGAGCTGGTTCAGGAAACATGCGAGAAAGGGCATCAGGTTTGCAATTCTTAGAGCCCGGACGAAAAGTTATATGGAACACAAATCGAGAGAAGAAAAGTGCCCATCTTGCCTGTCGAGGTCTTAATCGTTTCGCGGTTCTTAAATATTCTAAGTTCTTATGGTCTGTAAAAATAAGTATAGGGTGTGCAGCCCCCTCCAGTAGGTAGCGCCATTCCTCCAGGGCAGCCTTTATGGCTAACAGTTCACGATCTCCTACGTCATAGTTCCTCTCAGAGGAGTTTAATTTTCTGGAGAAAAAGGCAATAGGGTAGAGTAGGGACTTGGCTCCTTGTCGTTGGGATAGTATAGCCCCGACCGCATTTTCAGAGGCATCCACTTCAAGTACATAGGCTAAAGCGGGATCTGGGTGTTTTAAAATGGGAGCGGAAGTAAACAGAGTCTTTAAGAGTTCAAAGGCGGCTTGAGCCTCTGGAGTCCATTTGAATGGGGTAAACTGTTTGGTCAGCTGTGTGATGGGGGATATGATGCCAGAAAAGTTCTTTATAAACTTCCTGTAAAAATTAGCGAAGCCCACAAAGCGCTGTACTGCTTTCTTGTCCTCGGGGGCAGGCCATTCCAGTACGGCAGATACCTTTTGCGGGTCCATAGCAATGCCATCCGCAGAGATAATGAGTCCCAGAAATTGGATAACCTGTTTTTCGAACTCACATTTCTCCGCCTTTGCGTAAAGACGGTGTTGGCGAAGTCTGTCCAGTACCTTCTTTACATGGTTTCTGTGTAGGTCGAGAGAACTGGAAAATACAAGGATATCATCCAAGTATACGATGATAAACAAATCAAGATAGTCCCGAAATATATCATTAACAAGATGTTGGAATGTGGCTGGGGCATTACAAAGACCGAATGGCATGACCAGATATTCGAAATGCCCAAAGCGCGTTCGAGACGCGGTTTTCCATTCGTCTCCTTCACGAATTCTGACTAGGTTGTAGGCACCCCTCAAATCAAGTTTGGAGAACACCTGTGCCCCTCGTAACCTCTGGAAAAGTTCGGGAATTAGGGGAAGAGGATAACGATTCTTGACAGTTATCTTATTGAGATCGCGATAATCCACACAGGGCCTAAGGGTATGGTCCTTTTTCTCAACAAAGAATATGCCCGCTCCTGCGGGTGAAGTGGAGGGTCGGATGAATCCTTTTTCCAGGCTTTCATTAATATAGTTACGGAGAGTCTCTAATTCGAGCTCAGAGAGAGGGTAGATCCGGCCAAAAGGTATTTCAGCCCCTGGCAACAGTTCAATGGGGCAATCGTATGTACGATGAGGAGGAAGAGAATCAGCGCTCTTTTTATTGAAAACATCCAGGTATTCGTGGTAAACTGTGGGTACCAGTTTCAAGACTTCGGGGTCCGGGTGGATACCAAGGAGAGAGGTAGCAGTAAGAGACTCCTCAGGAACACAGTGTGCCCGGCAATAGGGAGAAGAGAAGGAAATCTCACCCGTGAGCCAATTGATGCTAGGGTTATGGGCCTTCAGCCAGGGTATACCAAGAATGACAGGAAACATGGGTGATGTTATAACGTCCAGGCAAAGGAATTCTTGATGACCAGAGGAGGAAGAGCAGAAAATTGGAGCCGTCTCTTGTGTCACTGGACCAGACTTGATACCAGAGCCATCAGCCAGGTGAACAACAAACCCTTGTTTCTTGGTACAGAGAGGAAGATTGTGTTGGGCTGCAAATGTCACATCCACAAAACAGCTACAGGCCCCAGAGTCTATAATAGCAGGAACAGAGATAGTCTTTTCAGGAAGTTTCAGATGGCAAAGCAAGGTGAGATGTGTTTGATCAGTCCTGGGTGGATGCATCATAGAAATCCAGTTAGAGGAGGTTCTGCAAGGCCTCACAGGACAAGTCTGAATGTGGTGACCGGCATCGCCACAGTAGAGGCAGAGATTGGAGCGATACCGTCGAAGACGTTCCGATGTGGACAGAGGGGATCTCTGGAAACTCTTTCGTGAAGGGTAGTGAGGTACCTCTGGGGGGTTAACGGTAATGAGAGGAGTATCAGCCCCAAACTCCGGGCGGACCAAAGGAGCCTTGTTAGTTCTTTCGGCTTGCCTCTCACGTAGCCTCCGGTCAATCTGGATGACAAGGTTCACCAGGTCTTCTAAGGCCGTTGGTACCCCCACCCTGGCAAGTTCATCCTTTAGGGCATCAGACAAGCCAAGACGGAACTGATGATGGAGGGCCGAATGGTTCCACAGAGTATCGGCACTCCATACACGGAAATCTGTCACATAATCCTCCACAGGCCTTAGGCCTTGCTTTAACTTGCTAAGCTTTGATTCAGCAGTCCGATGACAAAAAGGATCTGCGTATAGCTGGGACATGGCAGAAAAAAAAGAGTCCATGGTTGTCAAGGCTGGATCGTGTTGTTCCCAAAGATGGAAAGCCCAGGATTGGGGCTCATCCTGAAGGAGCGAGATAATAAACCCCACCTTGGTATCTTGTGAAGAGAATGTTCGAGGCAACAGAGAAAAGTATAGTTCACAAGAATTACGAAAAGTCCGAAATTTTCTTCGATTTCCAGAAAAACGTTCAGGAATGGGAACTCGAGGTTCCAGGTGGAAATCCGCCGCACAGGATGTGCTGGGCTTCGTCAGAGAAGAGTCATTTTTGCGGGCCGATAATTGATCTTCGATGCAATCCAATTTTCCTTGCAGGCTTTGTACAATGTGGGATAGTGCAGAGATCGATCGGCAAACGTTCTCCAGTGGAGAGACCTCCCTTTCAGACTCCATAGTTGGCTGACTGATACTGTCACGTACCTGGGAGGAGTCTGAGTTGACGAGGTCGGCCTCTCTTATATCTCCGGCCCAGACCCCACTGAAGGTGAGACAGAGGGTGTCAAAGGCCAGGAGGGACACGAGTGCCTGCGGTTGTTGATGGATCAGGATAGGCTGCTTGTCCGGATCCTGGAAACTGGAACATGCAATGCTGTATGGAACATGTGCAGCAGATAGCCAGACAAGCACTCGGGTATTTCTGAGAGACGGAGTCAGAGTAGTAGGAAAGCCAGGGTCATCAACAGGCGGTGCAGCAGGGTACCAAATCGTAAGCAGAGCCAAAGTCAGGGACGGAGCCTGGTCAGGTTTAGCAGAGAAGCAGAAGAAGAATCCAAGTCCAAGTTCAGGACAAGCCAGGTCAGCAACAGGGAAGCATACAGGTATCATCAGGTCACAGGAAACAGCTGAAGATCAGTCAGCACAGGAAACAGGAATGAACTTCCTTTAAATAGCCTGTCTGGCACCACGCCCATTAGTCATTCTTCTGGGAATAGCCTGTGCACGGCCACGCCCCAGACGTCTCACAGGGATTCCCTGACAAGGAGGCAAACCGAAGCGCCCTGCAATCCTCGGTGGTGGAAGGACATGCGCCAAATTGCTATCCGCCTCAGGCCCATCCGCCACTGCATTTACCCAGTGTGCCGTTAGGGAGATATAACGCCCCTGACCGTGCTTACTGGTCCACGTATTGGTAGTTAGGTGGACCTTGGCACAGATGGCGTTGCGCAGTGCACACCTGATTTTTTCCCCCACTTGGTTGTGCAGGGAAGGGATGGCTTGCCTGGAAAAGTAGTGGCGGCTGGGCACGACGTACTGTTGGACAGCCACCGACATAAGCTTTTTAAAACTGGGCGTCTCCACCAGACGGAATGACAGCATTTCAAAGGCCAATAATTGTGAAATGCTGGCATTCAGGGCCAGGGATCGCGGGTGGGTAGGGGGGTACTTCCTCTTCCTCTCAAGTGTTTGGGAGATGGAAAGCTGAACACTTCCACGGGACATTGTGGAGATGGTTGTTGGTGACCCAGGTGGTGGTGTTGCTGACAGATCGTCTGTTTGCGGGGTGGCAGGTGCCGGTATGACTACAGAGGTGGCTGGAGCGGCCGAGACTGCAGCAGAAGAGGAAGCAGGATGAGCCAGAGACGTTTCTTGGTTTTGAAGGTGTGTACTCCACTGCAGCTTGTGCTTTGCACTTAGATGCCTGATCATGCAGGTTGTGCTCAGGTTGAGAAGGTTTATGCCTCGCTTCAGGCTCTGATTGCACAGGGTGCAAACCACTCGTGTCCTGTCATCAGCACATTTTCTAAAGAACTTCCACGCTAGAGAACTCTTTTGAGCTGACTTTGGTGCGCTCGTTCCCTTGCTGCGTTGGGCAGTAGCAGGCGTAGTGTCTAGGGCGCGGCCGCTCCGCTTCTGCACCCTGCTCCCTCTTCTGCTGTGCTGGTGGCTCTGTGCGACCACCGCCTCTTCCTCCACAATACTCAGGTCACCTGCATGACCTTCATTCCATGTGGGTTCGAGGACCTCATCGTCCTCCACATCATCTTCCACCCAGTCTTCACCCCTGCCCTCCCTGTCGGTCTCCACAATGCTGAACGCCACAGCAGTTGGCACCTGCGTTTCGTCATCATCGGAGACGTGCTGTGATGGTCCTTCCATGTACTCATCTTGAGAAATAAGTGGTTGGGCATCGCTGCACTCAATCTCTTCCACTTCTGGGGCAGGGCTAGGTGGATGGCCCTGGGAAACCCTGCTGACAGAGTCCTCAAAAAGAATAAGAGACTGCTGTATGGCTTGGGGCTCAGACTGCTGGCCTGATTTGCAAGGGGGTGAGGTGAAAGACGGTTGGACATTGGCTGCAGGTGCCAACTCTGACCTTTCTGCAGTAGACTGGGTGGGAGACAATGTGAAGGAACTGGAGGCACTGTCAGCAGAAAACCAATCTACTATCGCCTCTCTGTGTTCTGGCCTCATCACTTCTAGAGGCGTATGATGCCCTACCAAATACTGCTGCAGGTTCTGTCGCCTACTCACACTTGAGGAAGGTGTTTCACTTGTGCGTGTAGCTGGCACAGATCGACCACGTCCTCTCCTTGCAACAGGAGCTCTAGCAGCAGCACCATGACCCCGGCCACGGCCCCTATTTGACGCTCTCCTCATATTTCTGAAATTTAAGATCTTGCCCTAGAAAGGTCTTTATTGAATAGCAGAACAAAAGAACAACATTATCGCACGGGTGTATCTCACAGTCAAATATGCAAACTATGCCGCAATTTAATGTTTTTTACACCAAAAGGGTGTGTATTGAATAGCGGAATAGGATAAAAAACTGTGTATCTCACACGTACAAACACAGACTAGGCCCGATTAAATTTTTTCCTACCCTAAAGGGAGGATGAGGAAGAGGAGTATGGAACAGGCAGCACCCTCAAATCTTCAGAAGTATGAGATGAACCTCAAAAACTTGGAAAGGTGGATCTCACACGTACCGACACAGACTATTCCGCAATTTAATTGAGCCACAAAGGTTTTTATTGAATAGCGGAATAGGAAATATGATCAAAAAAAGTGTATGTATCTCACACGTACAGAAGCACACTAGGCCCCAATTACTATTGTTTGTACACCTAAAAGGATGGAGGAGGAGGAGAAGGAGTATGGAACAGGCAGCACCCTCAAAGCTTCAGAAGTATGAGATGAACCCCAAAAACTTGGAAAGGTGGATCTCACACGTACCGACACAGACTATTCCGCAATTAAATTGATCCCCAAAGGTTTTTATTGAATAGCGGAATAGGAAATATGATCAAAAAAAGTGTATGTATCTCACACGTACAGAAGCACACTAGGCCCCAATTACTATTGTTTGTACACCTAAAAGGATGGATGAGGAGGAGGAGGAGTATGGAACAGGCAGCACCCTCAAAGCTTCAGAAGTATGAGATGCACCCCAAAAACTTGGAAAGGTGGATCTCACACGTACCGACACAGACTATTACGCAATTTAATTGATCCCCAAAGGTTTTTATTGAATAGCGGAATAGGAAATATGATCAAAAAAAGTGTATGTATCTCACACGTACAGAAGCACACTAGGCCCCAATTACTATTATTTGTACACCTAAAAGGATGGAGGAGGAGGAGGAGGAGTATGGAACAGGCAGCACCCTCAAAGCTTCAGAAGTATGAGATGAACCCCAAAAACTTGGAAAGGTGGATCTCACACGTACCGACACAGACTATTCCGCAATTTAATTGATCCCCAAAGGTTTTTATTGAATAGCGGAATAGGAAATATGATCAAAAAAAGTGTATGTATCTCACACGTACAGAAGCACACTAGGCCCCAATTACTATTGTTTGTACACCTAAAAGGATGGAGGAGGAGGAGGAGGAGTATGGAACAGGCAGCACCCTCAAAGCTTCAGAAGTATGAGATGAACCCCAAAAACTTGGAAAGGTGGATCTCACACGTACCGACACAGACTATCCCGCAATTTAATTGATCCCCAAAGGTTTTTATTGAATAGCGGAATAGGAAATATGATCAAAAAAAAGTGTATGTTTTTCACACGTACAGAAGCACACTAGGCCCCAATTACTATTGTTTGTACCCCTAAAAGGATGGATGAGGAGGAGGAGGATGAAACAGGCAGCACCCTCAAATCTTCAGAAGTATGAGATTGTGTTCACTGTACCCCACAAAGATTGTGTTCACTGCACCCCAAAAGGATTGTCTTCACTGCACCCCACAAAGATTGTGTTCACTGTAATCCACAAAGATTGTGTTCACTGTACCCCCCAAAGATTTTGTTCACTGCACCCCACAAAGATTGTGTTCACTGTACCCCACAAAGATTTTGTTCACTGCACCCCACAAGGATTGTCTTCACTGCACCCCACAAGGATTGTCTTCACTGCACCCCACAAAGATTGTGTTCACTGTACCCCACAAAGATTGTGTTCACTGCACCCCAAAAGGATTGTCTTCACTGCACCCCACAAAGATTGTGTTCACTGTACCCCACAAAGATTGTGCTCACTGTACCCCCCAAAGATTTTGTTCACTGCACCCCACAAGGATTGTCTTCACTGCACCCCACAAGGATTGTCTTCACTGCACCCCACAAAGATTGTGTTCACTGTACCCCACAAAGATTGTCTTCACTGCACCCCAAAAGGATTGTCTTCACTGCACCCCACAAAGATTGTGTTCACTGCACCCCACAAGGATTGTCTTCACTGCACCCCACAAGGATTGTCTTCACTGCACCCCACAAAGATTGTGTTCACTGTACCCCACAAAGATTGTGTTCACTGCACCACAAAAGGATTGTCTTCACTGCACCCCACAAAGATTGTGTTCACTGTACCCCACAAAGATTGTGTTCACTGTACCCCACAAAGATTTTGTTCACTGCACCCCACAAAGATTGTGTTCACTGTACCCCACAAAGATTGTGTTCACTGCACCCCAAAAGGATTGTCTTCACTGCACCCCACAAAGATTGTGTTCACTGTACCCCACAAAGATTGTGTTCACTGTACCCCACAAAGATTTTGTTCACTGCACCCCACAAAGTTTGTGTTCACTGTACCCCACAAAGATTGTGTTCACTGTACCCCACAAAGATTTTGATCACTGCACCCCACAAGGATTGTCTTCACTGCACCCCACAAGGATTGTCTTCACTGCACCCCACAAAGATTGTGTTCACTGTACCCCACAAAGATTGTGTTCACTGCACCCCAAAAGGATTGTCTTCACTGCACCCCACAAAGATTGTGTTCACTGTAATCCACAAAGATTGTGTTCACTGTACCCCACAAAGATTTTGTTCACTGCACCCCACAAGGATTGTCTTCACTGCACCCCACAAGGATTGTCTTCACTGCACCCCACAAAGATTGTGTTCACTGTACCCCACAAAGATTGTGTTCACTGCACCCCAAAAGGATTTTCTTCACTGCACCCCACAAAGATTGTGTTCACTGTACCCCACAAAGATTGTGTTCACTGTACCCCCCAAAGATTTTGTTCACTGCACCCCACAAGGATTGTCTTCACTGCACCCCACAAAGATTGTGTTCACTGTACCCCACAAAGATTTTGTTCACTGTACTCCACAAAGATTGTGTTCACTGTACCCCACAAAGATTGTGTTCACTGCACCCCAAAAGGATTGTCTTCACTGCACCCCACAAAGATTGTGTTCACTGTACCCCACAAGGATTGTCTTCACTGCACCCCACAAAGATTGTGTTCACTGTACCCCACAAGGATTGTCTTCACTGCACCCCACAAAGATTGTGTTCACTGTACCCCACAAAGATTGTGTTCACTGTACCCCCCAAAGATTTTGTTCACTGCACCCCACAAGGATTGTCTTCACTGCACCCCACAAGGATTGTCTTCACTGCACCCCACAAAGATTGTGTTCACTGTACCCCACAAAGATTGTGTTCACTGTACCCCCCAAAGATTTTGTTCACTGCACCCCACAAGGATTGTCTTCACTGCACCCCACAAGGATTGTCTTCACTGCACCCCACAAAGATTGTGTTCACTGTACCCCACAAAGATTGTCTTCACTGTACCCCACAAAGATTTTGTTCACTGCACCCCACAAAGATTGTGTTCACTGCACCCCAAAAGGATTGTCTTCACTGCACCCCACAAAGATTGTGTTCACTGTACCCCACAAGGATTGTCTTCACTGCACCCCACAAGGATTGTCTTCACTGCACCCCACAAAGATTGTGTTCACTGTACCCCACAAAGATTGTGTTCACTGCACCCCAAAAGGATTGTCTTCACTGCATCCCACAAAGATTGTGTTCACTGTACCCCACAAAGATTGTGTTCACTGTACCCCCCAAAGATTTTGTTCACTGCACCCCACAAGGATTGTCTTCACTGCACCCCGCAAAGATTGTGTTCACTGCACCCCACGAAGATTGTGTTCACTGCACCCCAAAAGGATTGTCTTCACTGCACCCCACAAAGATTGTGTTCACTGTACCCCACAAGGATTGTGTTCACTGCACCCCAAAAGGATTGTCTTCACTGCACCCCACAAAGATTGTGTTCACTGTACCCCACAAGGATTGTCCTCACTGCACCCCACAAAGATTGTGTTCACTGTACCCCACAAAGATTGTGTTCACTGTACCCCCCAAAGATTTTGTTCACTGCACCCCACAAGGATTGTCTTCACTGAACCCCACAAGGATTGTCTTCACTGCACCCCACAAAGATTGTGTTCACTGTACCCCACAAAGATTGTGTTCACTGTACCCCCCAAAGATTTTGTTCACTGCACCCCACAAGGATTGTCTTCACTGCACCCCACAAAGATTGTGTTCACTGTACCCCACAAAGATTTTGTTCACTGTACCCCACAAAGATTGTGTTTACTGTACCCCACAAAGATTTTGTTCACTGCACCCCACAAAGATTGTGTTCACTGCACCCCAAAAGGATTGTCTTCACTGCACCCCACAAAGATTGTGTTCACTGTACCCCACAAGGATTGTCTTCACTGCACCCCACAAAGATTGTGTTCACTGTACCCCACAAAGATTGTGTTCACTGTACCCCCCAAAGATTTTGTTCACTGCACCCCACAAGGATTGTCTTCACTGCACCCCACAAAGATTGTGTTCACTGTACCCCACAAAGATTGTGTTCACTGTACCCCCCAAAGATTTTGTTCACTGCACCCCACAAGGATTGTCTTCACTGCACCCCACAAGGATTGTCTTCACTGCACCCCACAAAGATTGTGTTCACTGTACCCCACAAAGATTGTCTTCACTGTACCCCACAAAGATTTTGTTCACTGCACCCCACAAAGATTGTGTTCACTGCACCCCAAAAGGATTGTCTTCACTGCACCCCACAAAGATTGTGTTCACTGTACCCCACAAGGATTGTCTTCACTGCACCCCACAAGGATTGTCTTCACTGCACCCCACAAAGATTGTGTTCACTGTACCCCACAAAGATTGTGTTCACTGCACCCCAAAAGGATTGTCTTCACTGCATCCCACAAAGATTGTGTTCACTGTACCCCACAAAGATTGTGTTCACTGTACCCCCCAAAGATTTTGTTCACTGCACCCCACAAGGATTGTCTTCACTGCACCCCGCAAAGATTGTGTTCACTGCACCCCACAAAGATTGTGTTCACTGCACCCCAAAAGGATTGTCTTCACTGCACCCCACAAAGATTGTGTTCACTGTACCCCACAAGGATTGTGTTCACTGCACCCCAAAAGGATTGTCTTCACTGCACCCCACAAAGATTGTGTTCACTGTACCCCACAAAGATTGTGTTCACTGTACCCCCCAAAGATTTTGTTCACTGCACCCCACAAGGATTGTCTTCACTGCACCCCACAAGGATTGTCTTCACTGCACCCCACAAATATTGTGTTCACTGTACCCCACAAAGATTGTGTTCACTGTACCCCCCAAAGATTTTGTTCACTGCACCCCACAAGGATTGTCTTCACTGCACCCCACAAGGATTGTCTTCACTGCACCCCACAAAGATTGTGTTCACTGTACCCCACAAAGATTTTGTTCACTGCACCCCAAAAGGATTGTTTTCACTGCACCCCAAAAAGATTGTGTTCACTGCAGCCCACACACAGAAAAATGGATGTGGATCACTGACACCTGCCTATCTCCTATCCCACACCACACAGCAATATCGATTGTAGTTTGTAGAACACACTGACCCTATAATTCAGCAGACTCTATCCCTAAAATGCCTACAACTCGCCCTGCCTAAACACTCCGACCTGACCCAAAATTCTATCCGGACATTAATTTGTTTTCCCTGCCTGTCTTTCCCTAATCAGCAGCCAGCACGTATGTGTGCTCTGTCCCTGAGCTAAGCAGCAGAATGACACCGCTGCGGCTGCCTCGAACTTATAAAGACTTGGCCACATGCTTCAGACGGCCAATCACAGCTGCTCATACATTTGCAGGCATGGCTGGGATAGCTTAAGGCACACCAGTTAAACGATTGTTGATTGGCTGTTGAAAGCCCGCCATGAAAAGAGCGCCAAAACATGCAAAACCCGGAAATAAAACGACCGAACGCGTATTTTTTACCCGAACATACAGTAAAGTGTCCGTGTCCGTGTTCGGGTAACAAAAATCCAATTATTCGGTACGAACACGAATAATACAGTCCGTGTTCGCTCAACACTAATCCCTATTCCTATCCCTTACCCCAACCATAACCCTAAACTTAAACCCTATCCCTAACCCTAACCCCAACCCTATCCCTAATACTATCCCTAACACTAACCCTATCCCTAAACCTAACCCCAACCCTATCCCTAACCCTAACCCTGACCCCAACCCTTTCCCTAAACCCAACCCTATCCCTAACCCTAACTCTAACCCTAACCCTATCCTAAACCCCCAACCCTTTCCCTAACCCTAACCCTATTCCTAACCCTAACCCTATCCCTAAGCCTAACCTTATCCCTAACTCTAACCCTAATCCCTATCCCTAATTCTAACCCTAACCCCAACCCTAACCCCATCCCTAACCCTATCCCTAACCCCACCCCAAACCCTAACCCCATCCCTAACACTTTCCCTAACCCCATCCCTATCCCTATCTCTATCCCTATCCCTATCCCTAACCCTAACCCCAACCCTATCCCTAACACTATCCCTATCCCTAACACTAACCCTATCCCTAACCCTAACCCCAACCCTATCCCAAACCCTAACCCTGACCCTAACCCTATCCCCAATCCTAACCCTAACCTTATCCCTAATCCTAACCCTATTCCTAACCCTAACCCAATCCATAACCCCAACCCTTTCCCTAAACCCAACCCTATCCCTAACCCTAACTCTAACCCTAACCCTATCCTAAACCCCCAACCCTTTCCCTAACCCTAACCCTATCCCTAACCCTAACCCTATCCCTAACCCTAACCTTATCCCTAACTCTAACCCTAATCCCTATCCCTAATTCTAACCCTAACCCCAACCCTAACCCCATCCCTAACCCTATCCCTAACCCCACCCCAAACCCTAACCTCATCCCTAACCCTTTCCCTAACCCCATCCCTATCCCTATCCCTAACCCCAACCTTATCCCTAACCCTATCCCTAACCTTCACCCTAACCCTATCCCTAACCCTAACCCTAAACCTAACCCTAACCTAACCCTATCCCTAATGCTAACCCTAACCCTAATCCTAACCCTATCCCTAACAATAACCCTAACCCTTACCCCATCCCTAATCTTTACCCCAACCCTATCCCTAACCCTATCCTCAACCCTAACCCTAACCCTAACCCTTAACCTAACCCTAACCCTAACCCTATCCCTAACTCTAACCCTAATCCCTATCCCTGATTCTAACCCTAACCCTACCCCTTACCCTAACCCCAACCCCAACCCTATCCCTTAACCCATCCCTAACCCTATCCCTAACCCAATCCCTAACCCCAACCCTTTCCCTAACCCCAACCCTATCCTTAACCCTAACTCTAACCCTATCCCTAACCCCCAACCCTTTCCCTTACCCTAACCCTAACCCTATCCCTAACCCTAACCTTATCCCTTATTCTAACCCTAACCCGATCCCTAATTCTAACCCTAACCCCAACCCTAACCCCAACCCTATCCCTTACCCCATCCCTAACCCTATCTCTAACCCTAACCCTAACCTTAACCATATCACTAACCCTAATCCTAAACCTAACCCTAACCCCAACCCTATCCCTAACCCTATCCTTAACCCTATCCCTATCCCTAATCCTAACCCTAACCCTATCCCTAATCCTAACCCCAACCCTATCCCTAACCCTATCCCTAACCCTATCCCTAACCCCAACCCTATCCCTATCCCTAACCCTATCCCTTACCCAAACCATAACCCTAAACCTAACCCTATCCCTAACCCTAACCCCAACCCTATCCCTAACACTATCCCTATCCCTAACACTAACCCTATCCCTACCCCTAACCCCAACCCTATCCCTAACCCTAACCCTGACCCTAACCCTTTCCCTAATCCAAATCCTAACGTTATCCCTAATCCTAACCCTAACCCAATCCATAACCCCAACCCTTTCCCTAAACCCAACCCTATCCCTAACCCTAACTCTAACCCTAACCCTATCCTAAACCCTCAACCCTTTCCCTAACCCTAAGCCTAACCCTAACCCTATCCCTAACCCTAACCCTATCCCTATCCCTAACCCTAACCTTATCCCTAACTCTAACCCTAATCCCTATCCCTAATTCTAACCCTATCCCTAACCCTAACCCAATCCATAACCCCAACCCTTTCCCTAAACCCAACCCTATCCCTAACCCTAACTCTAACCCTAACCCTATCCTAAACCACCAACCCTTTCCCTAACCCTAACCCTATCCCTAACCCTAACCTTATCCCTAACTCTAACCCTAATCCCTATCCCTAATTCTAACCCTAACCCCAACCCTAACCCCATCCCTAACCCTATCCCTAACCCCACCCCAAACCCTAACCCCATCCCTAACCCTTTCCCTAACCCCATCCCTATCCCCATCCCTAACCCTATCCCTAACCCCACCCCAAACCCTAACCCCATCCCTAACCCTTTCCCTAACCCCATCCCTATCCCTTTCCCTAACCCTAACCTTAACCCCAACCTTATCCCTAACCCTATCCCTTACCTTCACCCTAACCCTATCCCTAACCCTAACCCTAAACCTAACCCTAACCTAACCTAACCCTAACCCTAACCCTATCCCTAATGCTAACCCTATCCCTAACAATAACCCTAACCCCAACCCTATCCCTAATCCTTATCCTAACCCTATCCCTATCCCTAACCCCAACCCTAAACCCTAACCCTAACCCTAAACCTAACCCTATCCCTAATCCTAACCATAACCCTAACCCCAACCCTATCCCTAACCCTATTCTTAACCACTTGCCGACCGCCGCACGGCTATCTACCTCGGAGGTCAGCCCCTCACAGGCAAACTGACGTAGGTCTACGTCGCTTGCTTGTGAGGGTCTATGGAGCGAGCGCGCGCCCCCGGAGGCACGCTCCCGCTCCCGCGTGGTCACGGACCCCCCCCGCGCATGTGACCGGCGGACCCGATGTCCGCCGGTCACTCTGCGATCGGCGGGGGAGAGGGAGAAAGTCAGGCGGCTTGTGTAAACAAGCTGCCTGTTATTCTCCCCTGTGTATAATTGATGATCATACGGTTCTACTATGTAGAACCGTTGATCACCATTCATACAGCTGAAGCCACAGCCAATCTCAGTAGAAAACACGCCCCTAGGGACACACATAGCCCCTCCCTTTCAAAAAAAGTTAACCCCCCCACTGCCAGTGTATTTTTACAGTAACAGTGCATATGTATAGCACTGATTACTGTAGAAATGTCACTGGTAACCCCAAAAGTGTCAAAAATGTCAGTCAAGGGTCCGATCTTTCCACTGCAATGTCGCAGTACCGCAAAAAAAAATCGCAGATCGCCGCCATTACGCGTTAAAAAAAAACAACAAAAATGACAAAAATATTTCCCTTTGTTAGTAAACGCGATAACTTTTGCGCAAACCAATCAAAATACGCTTTTTGCGATTTTTTTACCAAACATAGGTAGCATAAAACAAATTGGCCGAAAATGTTAAAAAATTTTGATTTTTAAATTTTTTTGGGGGGGAATGTCATATAAAAAAATGTGAAAAATATTGCTATTTTTGCAAAATTTACGCTCTTTTTTTGTTTATAGCGCGTGATCAAAAAATCGCACAGGTGATCAAATACCACCAAAAGAAAGCTCTGTTTGTGGGAAAAAAAGGATGCCAAATTCGTTTAGGTACAGCGTCGCACGACCGCGAGATTGTCCATTAAAGTCACGCAGTGCCGAATCGCAAAATACCCCCTGGTCGTTTAGCAGCCAAATCTTCTGGGGGTTAAGTGGTTAACCCTAACCCTATCCCTAATCCTAACCCCAACCCTATCCCTCACCCTAACCCTATCCCTAACTCTAACCCTATCCCTAATCCTAACCCAAACTCTAACCTTAACCCTAACCCTATCCCTAATCCTAACCTTTACCCTAACTCTAACTCTATCCCTATCCCTAACCTTAACCCTAACCCTATGCCTAACCCTTACTCTATCATTAATCCTAACCCTAACCCCAACCCTATCCCTAACCCTGACCCTAACCCTATCCCTAATCCTAACCCTATCCCTAACCCCAACCATAACCCTAAACCCAACCCTATCCCTAACCCTAAACCCAACCCTATCCCTAACCCTAAACCTAACCCTATCCCTAATCCTAACTCAAACCTTATCCCTAATGCTAACCCTATCCCTAACCCTAACCCAATCCCTAACCCCAACCCTTTCCCTAACCCCAACCCTATCCCTAACCCTAACTCTAACCCTATCCCTAACCCCCAACCCTTTCCCTAACCCTAACCCTATCCCTAACCCTATTCCTAACCCTAACCTTATCCCTAACTCTAACTCTAACCCTAACCCTAATCCCTATCCCTAATTCTAACCCTAACCCCACCCCTTACCCTAACCTCAACCCTATCCCTTACCCCATCCCTAACCCTATCCCTAACCCCATCCCTAACACTATCCCTATCCCTAACCCTAACCTTAACCATATCACTAACCCTAATCCTAACCCTAACCCCAATATCCCTAACCCTATCCCTAACCCTAACCCTATCCCTAATCCTAACCCTATCCCTAATCCTAACCCCAACCCTATCCCTAACCCTATCCTTAACCCTATCCCTAACCCTAACCCTATCCCTAACCTTAACCCAATCCATAACCCCAACCCTTTCCCTAAACCCAACCCTATCCCTAACCCTAACTCTAACCCTAACCCTATCCTAAACCACCAACCCTTTCCCTAACCCTAACCCTATCCCTAACCCTAACCCTAACCTTATCCCTAACTCTAACCCTAATCCCTATCCCTAATTCTAACCCTAACCCCAACCCTAACCCCATCCCTAACCCTATCCCTAACCCCACCCCAAACCCTAACCCCATCCCTAACCCTTTCCCTAACCCCATCCCTATCCCTATCTCTATCCCTATCCATAACCCTAACCCCAACCCTATCCCTAACACTATCCCTATCCCTAACACTAACCCTATCCCTAACCCTAACCCCAACCCTATCCCTAACCCTGACCCTAACCCTATCCCTAATCCTAACCCTAACCTTATCCCAAATCCTAACCCTATTCCTAACCCTAACCCAATCCATAACCCCAACCCTTTCCCTAAACCCAACCCTATCCCTAACCCTAACTCTAACCCAAACCCTATCCTAAACCCCCAACCCTTTCCCTAACCCTAACCCTATCCCAAACCCTAACCCTAACCCTATCCCTAACCCAAACCTTATCCCTAATCCTAACCCTATCCCTAACCCTAACCCAATCCCTAACCCCAACCCTTTCCTTAACCCCAACCCTATCCCTAACCCTAACTCTAACCCTATCCCTAACCCCCAACCCTTTCCCTAACCCTATCCCTAACCCTATTCCTAACCCTAACCTTATCCCTAACTCTAACTCTAACCCTAACCCTAACCCTAATCCCTAATTCTAACCTTAACCCCACCCCATACCCTAACCCCAACCCTATCCCTTACCCCATCCCTAACCCTATCCCTAACCCTAACCCAGTCCCTAACACTATCCCTATCCCTAACCCTAACCTTAACCATATCACTAACCATAATCCTAACCCTAACCCCAATATCCCTAACCCTATCCTTAACCCTAACCCTATCCCTAACCCTAACCCTAACCCTAACCCTATCCCTAATCCTAAACCCAACCCTATCCCTAACCCTATCCTTAACCCTATCCCTAACCCTAACCCTATCCCTAACCCAATCCATAACCCCAACCCTTTCCCTAAACCCAACCCTATCCCTAACCCTAACTCTAACCCTAACCCTATCCTAAACCCCCAACCCTTTCCCTAACCCTATCTCTAACCCTAACCCTAACCCTATCCCTAACCCTAACCTTATCCCTAACTCTAACCCTAATCCCTATCCCTAATTCTAACCCTAACCCCAACCCTAACCCCATCCCTAACCCTATCCCTAACCCCACCCCAAACCCTAACCCCATCCCTAACCCTTTCCCTAACCCCATCCCTATCCCTATCTCTATGCCTATCCCTAACCCTAACCCCAACCCTATCGCTAACACTATCCCTATCCCTAACCCTAACCCCAACTCTATCCCTAACCCTAACCCTGACCCTAACCCTATCCCTAATCCTAACCCTAACCTTATCCCTAATCCTAACCCTATTCCTAACCCTAACCCAATCCATAACCCCAACCCTTTCCCTAAACCCAACCCTATCCCTAACCCTGACTCTAACCCTAACCCTATCCTAAACCCCCAACCCTTTCCCTAACCCTAACCCAAACCCTATCCCTAACCCTAACCTTATCCCTAACTCTAACCCTAATCCCTATCCCTAATTCTTACCCTAACCCCAACCCTAACCCCATCCCTAACCCTATCCCTAACCCCACCCCAAACCCTAACCCCATCCCTAACCCCATCTCTATCCCTATCCCTAACCCTAACCCTAACCCCAACCTTATCCCTAACCCTATCCCTAACCTTCACCCTAACCCTATCCCTAACCCTAACCCTAAACCTAACCCTATCCTAAACCTAACCCTATCCCTAATGCTAACCCTAACCCTAATCCTAACCCTAACCCTATCCCTAACCTTAACCCTAACCCTATCCCTAACAATAACCCTAACCCCAACCCTATCCCTAATCTTTACCCTAACCCTATCCCTATCCCTAACCCCAACCCCAACCCTAAACCCTATCCCTAATCCTAACCATAACCCTAACCCCAAACCTATCCCTAACCCTATCCTTAACCCTAACCCTATCCCTAATCCTAACCCCAACCCTATCCCTCACAATAACCCTATCCCTAACTCTAACCCTATCCCTAATCCTAACCCGAACTCTAACCCTAACCCTATCCCTAACTCTAACTCTAACCCTAACCCTAACCCTAATCCCTATCCCTAATTCTAACCCTAACCCCACCCCTTACCCTAACCCCAACCCTATCCCTTACCCTATCCCTTACCCCATCCCTAACCCTATCCCTAAGCCTATCCCTAACCCTAACCCAATCCCTAACCCTAACCCTAACCCCAACCCTTTCCCTAACCCCAACCCTATCCCTAACCCTAACTCTAACCCTATCCCTAACCCCCAACCCTTTCCCTTACCCTAACCCTAACCCTATCCCTAACCTTATCCCTAACTCTAACCCTAACCCTATCCCAAATTCTAGCCCTAACCCAACCCTTACCCTAACCCCAACCCTATCCCTTACCCCATCCCTAACCCTATCTGTAACCCTAACCCTAACCTTAACCATATCACTAACCCTAATCCTAAACCTAACCCTAACCCCAACCCTATCCCTAACCCTATCCTTAACCCTATCCCTATCCCTAATCCTAACACTAACCCTATCCCTAATCCTAACCCCAACCCTATCCCTAACCCTATCCCTAACCCCAACCCTATCCCTATCCCTAACCCTATCCCTTACCCCAACCATAACCCTAAACCTAACCCTATCCCTAACCCTAACCCCAACCGTATCCCTAACACTATCCCTATCCCTAACACTAACTCTATCCCTAACCCTAACCCCAACCCTATCCCTAACCCTAAACCTGACCCTAACCCTGTCCCTAATCCTAACCCTAACGTTATCCCTAATCCTAACCCTATTCCTAACCCTAACCCAATCCATTACCCCAACCCTTTCCCTAAACCCAACCCTATCCCTAACCCTAACTCTAACCCTAACCCTATCCTAAACCCCCAACCCTTTCCCTAACCCTAACCCTATCTCTAACCCTAACCCTATCCCTAACCCTAACCTTATCCCTAACTCTAACCCTAATCCCTATCCCTAACCCCAACCCTAACCCCAACCCTAACCCCAACCCTAACCCCATCCCTAACCCTATCCCTAACCCCACCCCAAACCCTAACCCCATCCCTAACCCTTTCCCTAACCCCATCCCTATCCCTATCCCTAACCCTAACCCTAACCCCAACCTTATCCCTAACCCTAACCCTATCCCTAACCTTCACCCTAACCCTATCCCTAACCCTAACCCTAAACCTAACCCTAACCCTAACCTAACCCTAACCCTAACCCTAATGCTAACCCTATCCCTAACCCTAATCCTAACCCTAACCCTATCCCTAACCTTAACCCTAACCCTATCCCTAACAATAACCCTAACCCCAACCCTATCCCTAATCCTTACCCTAACCCTAACCCTATCCCTAACCCCAACCCTAAACCCTAACCCTAACCCTATCCCTAATTCTAACCATAACCCTAACCCCAACCCTATCCCTAACCCTATCCTTAACCCTAACCCTATCCCTAACTCTAACCCTATCCCTAATCCTAACCCGAACTCTAACCCTAACCCTATCCCTAATCCTAACCATTACCCTAACTCTAACCCTATCCCTATCCCTAACCTTTACCCTAACCCTATGCCTAACCCTTACTCTATCATTAATCCTAACCCTAACCCCAACCATATCCCTATCCCTTCACCCTGACCCTAACCCTATCCCTAATCCTAATCCTAATCCTAATCCTAACCCTATCCCTAACCCCAACCATAACCCTAACCCTAAACCTAACCCTATCCCTAATCCTAACCCAAACCTTATCCCTAATCCTAACCCTATCCCTAACCCTAACCCAATCCCTAACCCCAACCCTTTCCCTAACCCCAACCCTATCCCTAACCCTAACTCTAACCCTATCCCTAACCCCCAACCCTTTCCCTAACCCTATCCCTAACCCTATTCCTAACCCTAACCTAATCCCTAACTCTAACCCTAACCCTAATCCCTATCCCCAATTCTAACCCTAACCCCACCCCTTACCCTAACCCCAACCCTATCCCTTACCCCATCCCTAACCCTATCCCTAACCCTAACCCCATCCCTAACACTATCCCTATCCCTAACCCTAACCTTAACCATATCACTAACCCTAATCCTAACCCCAACCCTATCCCTAACCCTATCCCTAACCCTAACCCTATCCCTATCCCTAATCCTAACCCTAACCCTATCCCTATCCCTAATCCTAACCCCAACCCTATCCCTAACCCTATCCTTAACCCTATCCCTAACCCTAACCCTATCCCTAACCCCAACCCTATAACTATCCCTAACCCTATCCTTTACCCCAACCATAACCCTAAACCCAACCCTATCCCTAACCCTAACCCCAACCCTATCCCTAACCCTATCCCTAACCCTATCCCTAATCCTAACCCTAACCCTAACCCTAACCTTATGCCTAACCCTATCCCTAATCCTATCCCTAACCCCATCCCTAACCCTATCCCTAACCCTAACCCTAACCCTAACCTCAACCATAACCATAAACCCAACCCTAATCCTAACCCTAACCCTATCCCTAATCCTAACCCTTAACCAAAACCCTAACCCTACCCCTATCCCTAATAGGGATGATCGAACTTTTGAAAAGTTTGGTTCAACCAGAACACCCGAATTTCTCGAAAGTTCGGTTCTGATTCCCGGACCCCATTGAAATCAATGGGACCCGAACTTCGGGAATCAAAAAACACCATTTTGAAGCCCTAAAACCTAAGGCTCCATGTACACGGGACGTTGTTAAAAGTCCCTTTGAATGCTGGAATTTTTAGCACGTTTGAAACGTCCGTTCGGTCGTGTAGGTACCCGCGTTTAGCGGGCGATTAGCAGCGTTTGCGGGCGTTTGCGTTTAGAAGCGTTCCTAGAGGTCAAAAAAATGATTCCCCTTTAAAATGGAAAAACGCGAACGCTAAACGCGGGTCATCGCGTTCAGACGCGTTCGGACGCGGTCAGACGCGTTCGGATGTGTTTGTGCGTTTGAAATGCCGGGAAACACACGTTCGAACGGAAATAATTGCGTTTTAAAAAAAGTCCCTGAACGCAACTGCCTGCAAATGACTGTAAACGACCTGGTGTACATGGACAGATAAGATAAAATGTAGATGGGTTCAGGGGCTTCTGTAAAAAACGCCCAACTGCTCCTAAACGGCCATTTCCAGCATCCCGTGTACATGGAGCCTAATAGATGCCCCTAAAAAGTGCTTAGGGTTCTGGGTCATGCCCCAGGGACTATGAATCAGGCAAAAAAAAGTTCTTAAAAATTGTCGTTTTTGATTGAGAGCCAATTATTGAAAAAAATATTTTAAAAAAAATGAGATTTCTTTGGATTTAGTGTCTGGGGGCTCTAAAAAAGTGCACATGTGAAGTTTCAGCTCTGTAGCATGTACAGAACCAGAATTATAGCATGCCAAACCTTCAAAAATGACTTTTTTGCTTAGCGGTGTCTTTCTTTTGCTCCTAATCAACTGTACTGCCAATGTGTATGATGGGGACATAATGCAGTGCACTGGGAACAAGAGTTTTTTTTTTGGAAAAAGGTGCTGTCTCTTTAAATGTGGATGTAATTAACGGGTGTATTTTCACAATGGGGCTATTATTACCAAATGTTTTCAAGAAGTCAAAAGATGTATGTAGATGCACTTTATTTCATGTAAAATGGTGTTTGGTGCACTTTAACTTGAATTCTCACAAGAAACAGACATATATGCACGGATACATTGAGGGTTAGGGTTAGGGTTAGGGGCCACAATGTAGTGCAGAGTGAACAAGATTAGAGATGTTTTGGATGAATACTGTTGTCTGTTGACTTTGAATAGAAGTAAAGGATGCTTAAAAATTGGGCCTTTGGTGGTGCCGACGATGCCTTGACAACATAACCCTATGAAAGTGCTGGTCATGTAGGCAATAATTGCCTTTGTAAGGAAAAAAATTGCAATGATATGCATCTGTGAAACAGGTGCGCAAAAATTGTTGTTTGGGTGTTGGCGGAGCCATACCACTGTACAGTGGAACCTTGGTTTGCGAGTATAATTGGTTCCAGCAGCTTGCTTGTAATCCAAAACACTCGTATATCAAAGCAAGTTTTCCCATAGGAAAGCATTGAAACTCAGATGATTCGTTCCACAAGCATTTAATGTAATGAATAAAGATATGCTGTATTATATATAAAGTACATTCCTGTGCAGTAAAAGTATGCCATCTCCTCTGTTACATAACATCATGTGTCCCTGTGCCTGCACTGCACACAACAAATGCTGATTTATACTTTATTAGAGAGTCTGTGGCACTGTGTGATTACTTAGTCCTGCTCTGCAGCTCTCCTCCCCTCCTCCTCAGATGACGTCAGGAGGAGTGATCGGCCCCTCCCACCGGGGATAGCAGAGGGGACGGAAACCAGAGAGAGACACAGGGACAGGAATCGTACAAAGTAAGTGCAGGGAAACACTTTGATAAGTACATATCGGCATCTTCACATACAGTAGAAGCACTGGGACACATAATAACATGTGACAGAGGGCATTAACAGAGGGGATGGCATGGTTATAGTGTAATAAAACTGCTCGTATATCAAGACAGTGCTCGTATACCAAGACAGATTTTTTTAAAAAATGTTGCTCGTCTTTCAAAATGCTCGTAAACAAAGGCACTCGTAAACCAAGGTTCCACTGTATGCCAAAAGAGCTGGTGTTGAAGTAGGCAAAAAAATTATGAAGATGTGTACCTGTGGAACAGGTGCGCAAACATGGTATCTTTGGTGTTGGCGGAGCCTCCCCACCGTAAGCCCAAAGAGCTGGTGTTGCAGAAGGCCAAAAAATTATGAAGGTGTGCACCTGTGGAACAGGTGCGCAAACATGGTATTTTTGGTGTTGGCGGAGCCTCCCCACCGTAAGCCCAAAGAGCTGGTGTTGCAGAAGGCCAAAAAAAAATTTATCTTTTCTAGTGGAAACTAGAATGAGGTTCTGTGAACCTAAACAGAACGAGAGGAGGGTTTGAGGGTGGCACCCTGGTCCAGGCTTAAACTGAGGCTCAGCTGCCACATCACAACGATAGACTTGTCTACAAGGTCTGCATCAGGTGCACCAAAGCTTGATATCCACGACTGATTCATTTTAATGAATGTCAAACGGTCGACTGAGTCGGTGGAGAGTCTCGTTCGATGGTCTGTGATGAATCCTCCAGCTGCGCTGAATGCCCGTTCCGATAGGACACTGGAAGCAAGGCAGGCCAACAACTCCATGGCATACTGGGCCAGTTCAGGCCAGTGGTCTAATCTTAAGACCCAGTATGCCAGTGGATCGGATTCGTCACATGAAAAGCCCTCTGTGTCACTTTGTGCCCTGACGTAATCGTCCACCATGTGATGCAGACGCTGTCGATGCGATGTGGCAGCTGAGAGGCCTGGGCGGTGATGACTAAAAAAAGACCGAAAGGCATCCGTCAACTGCAAGCCTTCTTCAACGCTCCTCTCGTGACCCGCAGTAGAATCCATGGTAGGTTGTCCCCGCCCCTGCACCCTATGGGAGTCGGGGAACATGTTCACCAGAATCCTCTTGAGACTGTGCTCAAGGGATTTGATCCTGTGGACTCTCTGGGTGGATGGGAAAAGCTCAGAGACTTTTGATTTGTACCGGTGGTCAATTAGGGTGGCCAACCAATAGTGGTAAGTCTCTTTAATGGCCTTGATTCTGGGGTCCTTTCGCAGGCTTTGAAGCATGATGTTTGCAATGCGTCACACATTTGCAAAGGCCTGAGAAGCTGACTCCTCGGGGTCACTCAAAATGACATGATCTTGAACGTGCTCCTCCTCCTCCCAGCCACGTACTACTCCAAAGTGTCCCGAGGGAGTCAAAATAGGCCTTGCAGATTGCCGCATGTCTTCCTCCTCCTCCTCCTCAAAGCCTGCAAAAGTTCCCGAAGAATTGTCCTCCTCCTCCTCTTCCACCCCTGGATCCTGCTCGGGCCTCTGGGAGCTAGGCATAATGGGGTCAGGATTCTCAGGATAAAGGGGGCCTTGAGAGACAAGGAAGTCATCCTCTTCCTCCTGATGCTCTGCCTCCAGTGCCCTGTCCATAATGCCACGCAGAGTGTGCTCCAACAAAAACAGTACCGGTAGGGTGTCACTGATGCATGCGCTGTCCCGGCTGACCATCCTTGTGGCCTCCTCAAATGGCGAGAGGACAGCGCATGCATCCTTAATCAAAAGCCACTGCCGTGGTGAAAAGAAGCCCAGGCGCGCAGAGCCAGTGCTGGTGCCGTACTCGCATAGATATTCATTGAGGGCCCTCTGCTGCGTGTACAGGCACTGCAGCATAGCCAAGGTGGAGTTCCAGTGGGTGGGCATTTCACAGATGAGGCGTTGTACCGGCAGGTGAAACTCACGCTGCACTTCGGCCAAACGTACAGTGGCACTGTACGACCGCTTGAAGTGACTGCACACCCTTCTTGCCATCCTTAGAACATCCTGCATTCCTGGGTACGAGTTTAAAAACCACTGTACCACGAGATTCAGGACATGCGCCAGGCATGGCACATGGGTCAACTTTCCCTGCCGAAAGGCGGCCAGGAGGTTTGACCCATTATCGGTAACCACCATTCCTGGCTGCAGCTGACGTGGTGTAAACCACCTCTGGGCCTGTGCCTGCAGAGCCCCAAGAATATCAGGGGCAGTGTGCTGCCTGTCCCCTAGACACACAAGCTGCAGCACTGCGTGACACCTTTTGGCCTGAGACATAGAATAGACCTTTGAACGCTTACGTGGTACCATCTTATTCAAAGAACCATGCTGCAGAGGAGGGCATGGAGGAGGATGAGGAGGAGGAGCAGGAGGGGGTAGAAGTGATCGATCTACCCGGATCAGTGACACCACCAGCTGTTTGCAGACGTGGGGGCAATACTGGCTGCAGCATCGAGCTCTGGCTACAATCCCTTCCGCTGGCAAGCAGTGTCACCCAATGAGCAGTGACAGAAATGTACCGTCCCTGCCCATGTTTGCTTGACCAAGTATCAGCCGTCAGGTGTATCTTATGGCTGACTGACTTGGCCAGGGACGACACTACATTGCCTTCCACATGTTGGTATAGGGATGGCAGGGCCTTACGGGTAAATTAATGCCGACTTGGCACCTGCCACTGTGTAACTGCACATTTTGCAAAGTCGCGGAAGGAAGCAGACTCTACCAGGTTAAATGGTAAGAGTTGCAGAGCCAGTAGTTTTGCCAAACTACTGTTTAGACGCTGGGCATGTGGGTGGCGGGGAGTATATATTTTTTTTCGTTCCAGCATGTGTGGAATCGAAATTTGCCGTCTAGATGTTACAGCTGGTGGTGTGCTGGAGGTAGATGCGACACTGCGTGCTATATCATCATCCCTGTCAGTGGAGGCTGCCAACAGGTGACGAGTGACTATAGCAGGGACAGACTGATGTGCAGGTGGAGCACGAGGAGGAGCGCGAGGAGGACTAGGAGGCCGACTGACCGATCTTTGGCCCTTTTGCGGGTTCTTAAAATGCTCCTGCCAACGGGCCAAGTGGTGGGTTGTCAAATGCCTGGTTAGGCAGTTTGTACCCAAGTGGTTGACATTTTTGCCACGTTTTATTCCCTTATGACTAGGGTTGAGCGAACACCTAGATGTCCGTGTTCGACGGGTTCGGCCGAACTTTAAAAAAAAGTCCGGGTCCGTGTCCCGGACTTTTACCGAACTTTTCCCGGACACCGAACCCCATTGAAGTCAATGGGGACCCGAACTTTAAGGCACTAAAATGGCTCTAAAACACCAAAGGAAAGGGCTAGAGTGCTGCAAATGGCAGCAAAACGTAATTAAGAGCATGGCAAGTGCTCTGCAAACAAATGTGGATAGGGAAATAACTTAAAACAACAAAAAAAAACAGAAAAATAAAACAATGTTCTTCTTCATCTCTGAAGGACGAGGCCCATATGGAGTAGGAGGGAGGTTGAGGTGGTGGTGGATGTGGCGGTGACTAGACATATGCCGGTTTTCGGTAATTCGATATATCGCGGTATTGCATAGCCACGGTATTGTTATTGTGGCATTTTTAAAATACCGAGTTTCTCTGTCAAGTCTGCCTGACTTGTGAATTGATACATTTCAGTGAGCTGGATGACTCATTCACTCACTCAGCTAACACCTTTCAGCATTAAGTCTCCTAACTATAAACAAAAATGATTACATTTGTATCTTTTCCTTCCCTCTGCCAGGGAGAAAGGAAGTTTAACCTCTTAAAGACTGGATCTTTTTCTGACACTTGCTGCTTGCAAGTTAAAATCAGTTTTTTTTTTGCTAGAAAAGTACTTAGAACCCCCAAACATTTTATATATTTTTTTAGCAGAGACCCTACAGAATAAAATGGCGATTGTTGTAATATTTTATGTCACACTGTATTTGCGCAGCAGTCTTTCAAACGCAATGATTAGACTTTAATGAATAAAAAAAAAAAAAAAAACGTAACAGTAAAGTTATCCCAATTTTTTTTTTTTTTTGTTACACAGAGAATCGTGAGAGAATCGTGATCTTTATTCCAAGCTAAAAAATTGTGATTCTCATTTTGGCCAGAATCGTGCAGCTCTAATAAATATATATATACACACACACACGCCTAGCAGCCCACATTACATTATTATATAGCCATCAAGCAGTGTCTGGCCTACCTGGTGATGACTGGTCCTGGCGCTCTGATCCGATGGCCTGGTCTTTAAAGGGGCAAATCCTTGCGATCCAGAAGTGGTTAAACCTGCAGGAGGACCGGTGTTTTTATCTATTAATGACTTTACTATTGCTTTAGGCCTGGTTCACATGTATGCGGGTTGGTGGTTCACATGTATGCGGGTTGGCGGTTCACATGTATGCGGGTTGGCGGCCCACATTTGCACAGGCATAGCAGCCCATTGATTTGAACGGGCTGCTATGCCCTCATTTTCCGCAGAAAAAAGGTGCATGCAGCATTTTTTTTAAATTCAGTGGCCTTGAAATCCATCCTGCTTTTGCACCATGCGACTAACCTGCAGTTCCTGCTCTGGCAAGCTTTCTGCATTTTTTGTATACGTGGGCACGGCATTTAAAAATAAACAGTTTGCGTGTGCAGCAACGGCAGGTAAGTCGCATGGTGCAAAAGAAGGATGGATTTCATGGCCACTGCATTTTTTTAAATTCTGCATGCACCTTTTTTCAGCTGAAAACGCAGGCATAGCAGCTCAAGCCCATTCACATCAATGGGCTGCTATGCCTGTGCAAATGTGGGCCCCCAACCCGCATACATGTGAACCAGGCCTAAAGCAATAGTAAAGTCATTAATAGATAAAAACACCGGTCCTCCTGCAGGTTTAACCAATTAATGACTTTACTATTGCTTTAGGCCTGGTTCATGTTAGTGTCTGGAACCCCTGGTCCCGCTGTTCTTATGCTCGTTTTGTGTCTACAGGCCTGGGAGAGTGGTTTCTGGAAATAACACAGACGGAGACAGATGTATAGTGAAACCAAGCTCTCAGTTTATTATAGGCTCGTTGCGGCTTATATAGTAAAGAAAAAGGCATATAATCATAGGTATAGGGCACTTGTTACGTTCTTATTGGTTAAACAGCTTCAGGAGACAAAAGGTCACCTTGGGGAGTAATACCATATAAAACATATCTCGTGTGACTAGAATCACCTGACACAGCCTTATCGCGAACTGCAGAAACTTTCCATGGTACGTAGGCACTTTTCATATCTTGTGTAACTAAGGTCACATACACACACAAACACACAGCTTATAAGACATTAATGCATACAAAATGGGGTAGAGACATACAAAATGGAGGACACATAGAATTTGATATCTCCCCATCTCCCACAATCCCCTCTTAAAATCATTAACCCCTTAATTGATTTTCCCTTGTCACCCTGTATATCATTGGAATATATAATTCTTAGGGATATTATCAGGAGTCCTAAACCTCCTAGGAATATAGTACCACGATTGGCAGATTAATTTTCTATATCCCTGCTGCTTGAAAGACCAGATCATATATCATCCTTTAAACAATAAGGTTCTTTTTTTCTTTCTGTTTATACCTCTTAATGTACTCAGTATATTCTTTAGGGTTATTAGTCGAGGGGGTCTGGTAGCCTGGGACTTGGTGGGATAGCATAGAGACATTTTTCACCTTTGGTCGGGAAACTCTAGCAATAATACACATTACGAGTTTGAAGCATGCATATAGGAATAATAAAAAAAGCAAAACCATTATAACAGTCATAGCGATATTTTTCAACCATGAGGATATTCCTCCAAATTCAAAATTCCCACTACCAAAAGGACTCCATGTCTTAGCAATATTCCTAGCTTCCTGTTGCAACTTGTCTACTTCTTTCCGGTGCTGTGCAATAATATCATAATAATCGGGTATCTCAACAGATGTATTGTGTATCCATGTGCAACATTCATAATCCTCCGTAACTTCACATAACCCAGTAAGAGCAGCACTCATGCTTTCTATGGCTAGGTCATGGAGCTCAAGTTGTTTCTTAATTGCCCTCACTTCTATATTTAATTTGGTAATGTCCCCTGAGTTCTTATCTAGGATGTCATCGAGAATTTTAGAGTAATTATTCAACCTTTTCATCATGTCTATTCCCCATCCGGTCCATGAGGGGAACCAGGCCCATACCATATCCTTTTCAAGGAATAATTCCCTTTTATTGCGGTGTTTGAGGGGGTACCTAGGATACATACTAGCTTCGAGGAGATTTCCTCCTTCGTTGTCTCCCACTACACCCATGATGGGAACTAGGGATGCGAGGTAACACCACCCTTGGGGTTCAATGGGGATCCAAGGGTGACAAATCTTTCCACAACAAATATAAGTACTGTTTCCCAAAGCTAGGGGACGTTTGTGAAGTAGTGCCATTAATTGATCATCATAACTGGACCAAGCTAAATTTGACAACAACTGTCCTACTGGGGAAGAGGAAGTGGAACTGGAGTTAAGAAAGTTCATTAGAGTGGCGTTTAGGGCTGGTTCTGAGGTGTGCCAGAAGGAGCTGTCCATCGAGGTCATTGAGAAATTAATCTTAGTTTGCTGGCACACTTCAGCTCCCTTGGTGGAGTTTCCCAACCTAAAACACCAGTCTGGGGAATGACTCCTACCAATAATTTGGAAAGTGAGGGTATCATTTGAGAGTGTTCTCGTGACATTGGTGAGGACAACAGGAGGTGTACCATTTAGGAAAGGGGTGAAGTTTAAAGGTATCGCTATTAGGGGGATTCTAGCGGTGCTAGGATGGAGTTTACTACATATCCAACATTTTTCATATCCGGACTTCTGGGCATATGCATATTTAAATTGCAACAATGACATTTTATCTGTAAGACTTTTTGAGCTTTCATCTCTCTTTTGTCTGTTATGTGCATTACTCTGTGTTGGGGTGTTGGAAGCTCTGCAAATGGCCTGTAGCCCTACCAGGTCTTCTGAATGATAAATACAGTTAGTGGTAACCCATACTACAGAGAAGACTGAAAATGATACGAGTCCTATAAGTAGCCAAAGTTTTCCAGAATCTGGTGCTATTAGGAATGTCATTCTTCTACAGGGTCAGGGCCGCCTGCCTCTGAATCCCCCTTTTCTTGACTATCCTGTTCGAGGTCAGGGCCGTCCGCCCCCGTTAGTACCTCTCTTGGGTCTGGATCTGGACTTGCTTCTGGGGGTGGAGCCTCCTTCACCAATTTCACTCGAGTAGCATGGATCCAGGCTTGTTGGTTCTCCACAAGGACAGCGATTCTGGTCACTGCGACTACCTTTGTCTTTTGGTCCAAAACGAAATCCAGCCTTGGTCTTGTGATGCTACTTCATCTCCTTCCCTCAAGTGATGGGTTGATACCTGTGAAAAGAAAAGAAAGGTGCGAGCAACTTTTTCGTTCCACTTGATTCAAAATTCCAATTTACTTTTTCTCAACTCGTCTTTGATTGTCCTATTTATCCTTTCCACTGTACCTGAATTCTGGGCAATGCAAATAGGAGCACTATTACGGGGTATACACGGGTTCCCCTCTTTGCAAATCAATCCTGTTTCAGGATTCCTTTGCAAAACAGGATAACACCAGTCCTCCAATTCTAGATGTTCATGTTTGGCCTTATGTGTTTGTTTGTGTTGTTCCTAATACAGGTGATGCACCTAGCAACATATGCTTTCACTAATTTAGGCCTGTAAATGCAAAAAAAAACTTCAGTAATACTTCATATGTTCTTTCCCACCCCCTGTGTCCTATTCCATCATACTAGGCAATAGACAGTGGGGCGCTAGCTGCGGGGATACAAGATCTCCCCTCTTTTAGAAAAAGGCCACTCTCAACTTTTTCTAAACCATCACCTAATTCCTTAAACCTGTTCTGTAGCATGCGTTTGTAGCTCTAATAATGTGTGATCTTTCGGCCTGACTTTCAGCTCTACAACCAGGAACCATCTACAAAAACATCCTCTGCTCCCTCTATGGCTGTCTAGATATATTATGTCTATACAATCATGTTGTTGTGTAACACACCCTTTAATCCCAGTACCCATTTAAAACTGGGGCCTACCTAGGGCAAAAGATGTGGCCATCCCTATTACCATCTCACAAGATGCTATGTTTGGAGTCACCTCAGGCATGCCTTAGACCTGGACCGTGACCATCTTTGGACAAAAACTATAGGGCAAAGTCCACCACCATACTCTGGGCAAGTACACCTGTCATGGTCTTACAATTGTCCCTTGCATTAACACAAAACATTTTTCCATAATTTGGGAGGCCCAGTGCAGGCGCTACAACCATAGCATTTTTCAGATACATAAACGCATTCAACATTACTTGTGACATTTCTGGACCTGTGGCTTGTCTCAAAATTTTGTCATAAAATAGGAGCAGTCGGATCCATTGTAATCAATGATCCTGGTTTTGTGGGCGGGCAAGACCCACTGTGGGCTGGCAAGACCCACGTGACTGACTCTCCTTTTCCCCCTCTGTGAGAACAAAACCAAGGTAAACAACACTTTCCTGATACCATTGTCATTTTTCCTTTGACACTTTGTGTCCACATACATGTACTTTTCTCAATGAACTCACTCGCTCTGACTGGCCTCCACAGAGTGACTACATATGTTATCCACATATTGTAGCGGGACTGACTCATGAGCAGGTGTCCATCCCCTCTTGCGTGGTCTGGAGAACTATAGAGCAGACAACTAAAACTGTCTATTTAGCCCTGAGGCACTTCTACACCAGGTCAGTTACCTGGACTGATTAACAAAACAAGAAACAAAGATGGCTGTGTCTCCTCGTCCACTAGGACGGTAAAAAAAAACGCATTACTTCAACCAATCACTGTAAAGTGGGTAGCATCGGATGGTATGGCTATCGGTAGAGATGGCACATCAGATACCACTTGCATACTACATACTACAGTCAGATAAAACTAACATTTTTTGGCTCTGTGCCAATCTTACTAAAAAAAACTTTTTGGCCTTCTGCCAATTTAACAAAAACCTGTCCAGAGGTTCCCCTCCCTCAATAGAGGACTCCCCTAAAATATCACCCAAAAACTGAAATCATATAAAAAGTTAATCTGATTTGAAACTTTTGGCTCGGTGCCAATAGGGTCCAATGGTCACACTGATTGCGGTAACCCTTTCTGTCCCAAAATAAATTCCATAACTTATAACAGGAATGAAAATATTTAAGTTTGAACCCTTTCTTGGCAAGTAGCCAATTCTCAAAATTTTGCACCAGAGCTCCCTTTTATATTTAGGGACACAAGGGACCCATTTGTAAAATGTAATTTCTCATTATCTATAATTCTATAAAAAATAACCTCAAAATATCTTGCCGACTACGGCGAACTATGTTTTGCCTGATAAAAACTGTATTTGTTCACTATTATTACTCTTCCCAGAGGTTCCTATGCTTTATGCACAAATGTATAAATGGCAAAACTCCAAAAATTCCATAAAAAGATAATTGCATATGTTTGGCAATGCTGGGACGCATAGTCCCACAAGCTGGGACCCATAGTCCCACGAGCTGGAACACATAGTCCTATCAGGCTCCGCACAAGAATTGACCCCCTCCCTAGGAATGTGGGAACCACCTTTCCCTAGAAATGTACCAACGTCAAAGCCAACATCGCAGTTTCAAACAATTATGTATGTCTAGCTTGGAAAATGAATATTCAGAACAACAAAAAACAGGGGCGCCATGTTATCTCGTGAGGTAACACTATTTTAAATGTACCTTCGGCCAAGAGTCTGTCTAATGTATGCCTGACTTCATACTCCCTAACAAACTAAGTGGACACCTAGGTATTATTCTGAAACCGTGCCAAATGATTGAGTACCCTCCTGACTCTTCTATAATTGGTAAAGGGGGGGGGGGGTTTCTAAATGTCTTGGTGGGGATCCCATTGAAGGTTCGGCTTCTAATGTCTCTCCATTCCAGAATTCTTGTGATATGGAACTGCTAATCACTCCACAATCCACGAGAACTAGAAGATTCATGCCATCTACACAAAGTGAAATCATAGGCAGTTGTTGGTAATTGAGAGACACACGGGGAAATGCCGAGTCCCCGCCTTCTGGGCACCATCATTGTTGCGGATATTGGGGCTGCTAGTTAATGTTAAACTTAACTCTAGGCTTCTGTTGCTGTGGCTGGTCAGCTGCAGGTGAATCACCGACACAACGTTCCTCAGAATGGCAGTCCCATTTGAAGTGATTTGAAGTGATTTTGATCCCCACAGCTGAAACAACCATTCCTCTGCTGGGGTCTATTATTAAAAGGGGGCCTATTCTGAGAATGCTCTGCTCTGCCCCTGAATCCCCCCTTGCCTCTTCCACTTTGATAGCGTCCCTGATAGGGTGTCTAAAAATATGTAGCAACGGGCTGTTTCTCTCTGGGGAGATCAAAACATCCCGCCGCATCCTTTTCTGTTAAGGCTTTCTGGAAACCATCCATGTCTTTGTTTGTCCAGTCTGAAACTTGCTGTTTCACAATCACCATGTATTGGGACTTTAAATTATTGATAAATGTCTGAATCATGAGGCTGTGCCGTTCCTTGGTGACACTTAAACCGGCCTCCTGATTCCATACATTTTTAAACCTTGTCCAAAATTCCAGGACGGTTTCACTTGACTTCTGCTTACAGGTGATTGCTGTGGCAAGTGAAGGATATAGACTAGCAATGGGGGCACCAGGGGCATACGAGGGTGGACATCCCGAATGACCCAGATGGGATTTTTCTGTATTTGAGCAGAATCTCTGTTTCTCCACGGCGTGGAGACCTGGAGCTTCTTTGCCTTTCAGGTTACTTTTCGGCCTTTTTGTCCTCTTGTCTGTTTTATTAATCTCTGTCCAGATTGCTAAATTATCGACCCACGGGTCTGTATATGTATATCCACCCGATACCCGGGTGACACACGCTTTGCATGTCTCCCCCCGGTTCAGGTGGGGGGATGTTCTTAGACTGACTTTTCCCCATTCCCAAGGATATCACAAATATCTCTCCCTGACAGAGAATACGTACAGATTATAAAGCTTTCTTTTCTGTGATATACCTGACTCTTAATATCTTCTAGGCTAAAACCTTTAATACATTTCACATAACAATGTATATTAATTCTTAATACTCTAACTTAAGGTAGACCGTTCTTCTACCTTAATTTACTTCCAGGAATATTACTCACCAAATATTCCTGGCCATTTACATAACAAGACAATAAACAAATACCAATATTCTCTCACTCAATAAGACATGTCTCTATGATTTACACATTCACATAATTACTTGTTACCATGGTAACCCTTTATGGTTTCAAAACCCTCCTTCAAGCCACTGATGTATATAAATTAAACCCATATACTTTTGGACTCGGGTGTCCCTTTTAGGACAAAAAGAAAAAAAACCCTTTCCGAGTCTTGACCAATACCTCCCGGGTACAGTGGCTATCAAGAAAGTTTTCCTACCATTATAGACAAACAATACAAATTATCTTATACTTCTATGCGACAGAGAAGGAAAGCTTAAAGATTTTTCAGACACAAAACGAGCAATTTCTCTAACACTTCTTAAGTCTCCCTGAGACTAAAAATATTTCCCTGAAATATTTCAATTATGGGTCTGTTGCGTGTGTTCCCGGAACACACCAACCCCCTTGGTTCACTTTGATATGATTTTAGTCAGTGTCCCGCCCCGGAGCCACACTACAATCGGCTGTATAGAAAAGGATTTTTCTACTTACCGAATGAGCGTGGTTGTCCGCGAGGGATGACTTTCATATCCCGGCATACGAGCCCCCAGCTGTTAGTGTCTGGAACCCCTGGTCCCGCTGTTCTTATGCTCGTTTTGTGTCTACAGGCCTGGGAGAGTGGTTTCTGGAAATAACACAGACGGAGACAGATGTATAGTGAAACCAAGCTCTCAGTTTATTATAGGCTCGTTGCGGCTTATATAGTAAAGAAAAAGGCATATAATCATAGGTATAGGGCACTTGTTACGTTCTTATTGGTTAAACAGCTTCAGGAGACAAAAGGTCACCTTGGGGAGTAATACCATATAAAACATATCTCGTGTGACTAGAATCACCTGACACAGCCTTATCGCGAACTGCAGAAACTTTCCATGGTACGTAGGCACTTTTCATATCTTGTGTAACTAAGGTCACATACACACACAAACACACAGCTTATAAGACATTAATGCATACAAAATGGGGTAGAGACATACAAAATGGAGGACACATAGAATTTGATATCTCCCCATCTCCCACAGTTCACATGTATGCGGGTTGGGGGCCCACATTTGCACAGGCATAGCAGCCCATTGATGTGAATGGGCTTGAGCTGCTATGCCTGCGTTTTCAGCTGAAAAAAGGTGCATGCAGAATTTAAAAAAATGCAGTGGCCATGAAATCCATCCTTCTTTTGCACCATGCGACTTACCTGCCGTTGCTGCACACGCAAACTGTTTATTTTTAAATGCCGTGCCCACGTATACAAAAAATGCAGAAAGCTTGCCAGAGCAGGAACTGCAGGTTAGTCGCATGGTGCAAAAGCAGGATGGATTTCAAGGCCACTGAATTTTAAAAAAATGCTGCATGCACCTTTTTTCTGCGGAAAATGAGGGCATAGCAGCCCATTCAAATCAATGGGCTGCTATGCCTGTGCAAATGTGAACCACCAACCCGCATACATGTGAACCAGGCCTAAAGCAATAGTAAAGTAATTTATAAACAACACCTCCTTCAGGTTTAACCACTTCTTGACCACAAGGATTTGCCCTCTTAATGACCAGGCCATCGGATCGGAGCCGAGCGCCAGAACCAGTTATCACCAGTTAGGCCAGACACTGCTTGATGACCTATTTTAGGCCTGGTTCACAGAGTCTGTACTGACTGACTATATAATAATGTGCATAAGTGAACCAAAGCCCCTAAATTCAGCAATGAAATTGAAGTGAGGTGGAAATTTAATAATTTAAATTTAATAATAGAATACCGTGATAATACCGTATACCGTGGCAAAACCTTAATCAATTAATCGCAGCATGAAAATCTGATACCGTCACAAGCCTAGCGGTGACATAGGCGTGCGCACAGGGTGTGCTGGGTGTGCCTGGGCACACCCTAATCACCTAGGGCACATAGCATTGCCAGTGAGGAGATGGGAAAGATCTCCCTGGGACCTGCTCTGCTCTATTTCTCCTTGCCTACAGGTACATGGCCCCGATACATTACTCTCCCTGCTGGCAAACACATGCATGTGTATTTCAACTTTGGGGTGCACACCTTAATGCAATAGGCTGCGCACACCTATGGGCGGTGTAGGTGGAAGCGGCGGTGGAGGAGGACCAGGGCCGGATTAACAGCATCATGGGCTTGGTGCTGAGGATTTTGAAGGGCCTTAAGGGCCGTGCCTTGCCATGCACCCAGAGGAGGAAGGGTGCAGCCATGCATGCCTAATTCAACATGGGATGCTGTCTCTGAAGCCCATAAACACATCCATGCATCGCCAACTGTCCCTCCTTGTCCGGCCTTCACGCTGTGTGGGGAGGTTCTGAGGGTGCTGCCTGGGGAAGCGAGCATAGAAGCCAGACTTCTGTTTTTACAAGTGACAGAAGAGCGGTAACAGTGAATATGGCCAACCCGGGGCCTATATAAAAGGTAGGGGCCTGGAGCTGCAGCTCCAATAGCCCCTACATTAATCTGGCCCTGAGGAGGAGGACGAGGTAGCCAACACTGCTTCTTTTCAAAAATTTTAAATGAGGGTACACCCCAAAAGAGTGAGAAAGAGCAAAAATGGAACAATGGGTGGGTAAGGTCGGTATCCATTGCTATTCTGCATAAGGTACGGAAAAGTCCCGTGGGATCCATGCCTGGTTCATTTTAATGAACGTGAGCTTGTCCACATTGTCTCTGGACAGGCGGCTGCGCTTGTCTGTTATAACGCCCCCAGCCGTGCTAAATACCCGTTCAGATAATACACTGGCTGCAGGGCACGCCAGCACCTCCAAGGCGTAAAGGGCAAGCTCAAGCCATGTGCCCAATTTGGAGACCCAGAAGTTGAAGGGGGCAGACCCGTCATTCACTACATGTAGGCGTGTGCACACATACTGCTCCACCATGTTGGTAAAATGCTGCCTCCTGCTAAGACGTTCCATCTGAGCTGCTGGTGCTGCTGTTTGTTGTGGCGTGCTGACAAAGCTTTTCCACATTTCGGCCATGCTAACCCTGCCTTCTGAGGTGCTGGCGGTGCCCTGGTTGCGTTGGCGACCTCCTCCTCCTCCTCCTCTGCCTTGTGCTTCCACTGTGGCCCCGCTGTCAGATGGGAATGCCAGCAGCATGGCGTCTACCAGCGTGCGCTTGTACTCGCGCATCTTGCGATCGCGCTCCAGTGAGTGAATTAAGGACGGTACGTTGTCCTTGTAACGGGGATCCAGCAGCGTGGCCACCCAGTAATCAGCACAAGTTAGAATGTGGGCAACTCGGCGGTCGTTGTGGAGACACTGCAGCATGTAATCGCTCATGTGTGCCAGGCTGCCCAGAGGCAACGAAAGGCTGTCCTCTGTGGGAGGTGTATCGTCCGTGTCCTCTGTATCCCCCCAGCCACGCACCAGTGATGGCCATGAGCTGGCCTGGGTGCCACCCTGCTGTGAACATGGTTCCATCTCCTCCTCCAGCTCCTCCTCCTCCTCATCCTCCTCATCCTCCAGAACTGTGCCCCTGCTGGACAATTGCGTCCCTGGCGTTTGCGTGTGCAGGAACCCACCCTCGGAGCCCCTTGCGAATGACTGCCCTGAAAGCCTTGGAAATGTTACCTCTTCATCCTCCTCCTCCTCCTCATCCTGTGCCACATCCTCTTCCATCATCGCCCGAATTGTTTTTTCAAGGAGGCATGGAAGTGGGATAGTTAAGCTGAGAACGGCGTCATTGCCACTGGCCATGTTGGTGGAGTACTCAAAACAGCGCAACAAGGCACACAGGTCTCGCATGGAGGCCCAGTTAAATTAAATAGCGGAATAGAAAATATGATCCAAAAAAAGTGTATGTATATCACACGTACACAACCACACTGGGCCCCAATTACTATTGTTTGTACCCCTAAAAGGCTAGATGAGGAGTAGGGGGAGTATGGAACAGGCAGCACCCTCAAACCTTCAGAAGTATGAGATGAACCCCAACAACTTGGAAAGGTGGATCTCTCTCACACGTACCGACACAGACTATCCCGCAATTCAATTGATCCTCAAAGGTTTTTATTGAATAGCGGAATAGGAAATATGATCAAAAAAAGTGTATGTATCTCGCACGTACACAACCACACTAGGCCCCAATTACTATTGTTTGTACCCCTAAAAGGCTAGATGAGGAGTAGGGGGGGTATGGAACAGGCAGCACCCTCAAACCTTCAGAAGTATGAGATGAACCCCAACAACTTGGAAAGGTGGATCTCTCTCACACGTACCGACACAGACTATCCCGCAATTCAATTGATCCTCAAAGGTTTTTATTGAATAGCGGAATAGGAAATATGATCAAAAAAAGTGTATGTATCTCGCACGTACACAACCACACTAGGCCCCAATTACTATTGTTTGTACCCCTAAAAGGCTAGATGAGGAGTAGGGGGGGTATGGAACAGGCAGCACCCTCAAACCTTCAGAAGTATGAGATGAACCCCAACAACTTGGAAAGGTGGATCTCTCTCACACGTACCGACACAGACTATCCCCCAATTTAACTGATCCCCAAAGGTTTTTGATTAAATAGCGGAATAGAAAATATGATCCCAAAAAAGTGTATGTATATCACACGTACACAACCACACTGGGCCCCAATTACTATTGTTTGTACCCCTAAAAGGCTAGATGAGGAGTAGGGGGAGTATGGAACAGGCAGCACCCTCAAACCTTCAGAAGTATGAGATGAACCCCAACAACTTGGAAAGGTGGATCTCTCTCACACGTACCAACACAGACTATCCCCCAATTTAACTGATCCCCAAAGGTTTTTGATTAAATAGCGGAATAGAAAATATGATCCAAAAAAAGTGTATGTATATCACACGTACACAACCACACTAGGCCCCAATTACTATTGTTTGTACCCCTAAAAGGCTAGATGAGGAGTAGGGGGAGTATGGAACAGGCAGCACCCTCAAACCTTCAGAAGTATGAGATGAACCCCAACAACTTGGAAAGGTGGATCTCTCTCACACGTACCGACACAGACTATCCCGCAATTCAATTGATCCTCAAAGGTTTTTATTGAATAGCGGAATAGGAAATATGATCAAAAAAAGTGTATGTATCTCACACGTACACAACCACACTAGGCCCCAATTACTATTGTTTGTACCCCTAAAAGGCTAGATGAGGAGTAGGGGGGGTATGGAACAGGCAGCACCCTCAAACCTTCAGAAGTATGAGATGAACCCCAACAACTTGGAAAGGTGGATCTCTCTCACACGTACCGACACAGACTATCCCCCAATTTAACTGATCCCCAAAGGTTTTTGATTAAATAGCGGAATAGAAAATATGATCCCAAAAAAGTGTATGTATATCACACGTACACAACCACACTAGGCCCCAATTACTATTGTTTGTACCCCTAAAAGGCTAGGAGTAGGGGGAGTATGGAACAGGCAGCACCCTCAAACCTTCAGAAGTATGAGATGAACCCCAACAACTTGGAAAGGTGGATCTCTCTCACACGTACCAACACAGACTATCCCCCAATTTAACTGATCCCCAGAGGTTTTTGATTAAATAGCGGAATAGAAAATATGATCCCAAAAAAGTGTATGTATATCACACGTACACAACCACACTAGGCCCCAATTACTATTGTTTGTACCCCTAAAAGGCTAGGAGTAGGGGGAGTATGGAACAGGCAGCACCCTCAAACCTTCAGAAGTATGAGATGAACCTCAACAACTTGGAAAGGTGGATCTCTCTCACACGTACCAACACAGACTATCCCCCAATTTAACTGATCCCCAAAGGTTTTTGATTAAATAGCGGAATAGAAAATATGATCCCAAAAAAGTGTATGTATATCACACGTACACAACCACACTAGGCCCCAATTACTATTGTTTGTACCCCTAAAAGGCTAGGAGTAGGGGGAGTATGGAACAGGCAGCACCCTCAAACCTTCAGAAGTATGAGATGAACCCCAACAACTTGGAAAGGTGGATCTCTCTCACACGTACCAACACAGACTATCCCCCAATTTAACTGATCCCCAAAGGTTTTTGATTAAATAGCGGAATAGAAAATATGATCCCAAAAAAGTGTATGTATATCACACGTACACAACCACACCAGGCCCCAATTACTATTGTTTGTACCCCTAAAAGGCTAGATGAGGAGTAGGGGGAGTATGGAACAGGCAGCACCCTCAAACCTTCAGTATGAGATTGTGTTCACTGTACCCCACAAAGATTGAGTTCACTGCACCCCACAATGATTGTGTTCACTGCACCCCACAAAGATTGTGTTCACTGCACCTCACAAAGATTGTGTTCACTGTACCCCCCAAAGATTGTGTTCACTGCACCCCACAAAGATTCTGTTCACTGTACCCCACAAAGATTGTGTTCACTGCACCCCAAAAAGATTGTGTTCACTGCACCCCAAAAAGGATGTTGTTCACTCCACCCCAAAAAGATTGTGTTCACTGCACCCCACAAAGATTGTGTTCACTGCACCCCAAAAAGATTGTGTTCACTGCACCCCAAAAATGATTTTGTTCACTGCACCCCAAAAAGGATTTTGTTCACTGCACCCCAAAAAGGATGTTGTTCACTCCACCCCAAAAAGATTGTGTTCACTGCACCCCAAAAAGATTGTGTTCACTGCACCCCACAAAGGATTTTGTTCACTGCACCCCAAAAAGATTGTGTTCACTGCACCCCAAAAAGGATGTTGTTCACTGCACCCCAAAAAGGATTTTGTTCACTGCACCCCAAAAAGATTGTGTTCACTGCACCCCACAAAGGATTTTGTTCACTGCACCCCACAAAGATTGTGTTCACTGCACACCAAAAAGGATTGTGTTCACTGCACCCCAAAAAGATTGTGTTCACTGCACCCCAAAAAGATTGTGTTCACTGCAGCCCAAAAAGATTGTGTTCACTGCAGCCCAAAAAGATTGTGTTCACTGCAGCCCAAAAAGATTGTGTTCACTGCAGCCCAAAAAGATTGTGTTCACTGCACCCCACAAAGATTGTGTTCACTGCACCTCACAAAGATTGTGTTCACTGTACCCCCCAAAGATTGTGTTCACTGCACCCCACAAAGATTCTGTTCACTGTACCCCACAAAGATTGTGTTCACTGCACCCCAAAAAGATTGTGTTCACTGCACCCCAAAAAGGATGTTGTTCACTGCACCCCAAAAAGGATGTTGTTCACTCCACCCCAAAAAGATTGTGTTCACTGCACCCCACAAAGATTGTGTTCACTGCACCCCAAAAAGATTGTGTTCACTGCACCCCAAAAATGATTTTGTTCACTGCACCCCAAAAAGGATTTTGTTCACTGCACCCCAAAAAGGATGTTGTTCACTCCACCCCAAAAAGATTGTGTTCACTGCACCCCAAAAAGATTGTGTTCACTGCACCCCACAAAGGATTTTGTTCACTGCACCCCAAAAAGATTGTGTTCACTGCACCCCAAAAAGGATGTTGTTCACTGCACCCCAAAAAGGATTTTGTTCACTGCACCCCAAAAAGATTGTGTTCACTGCACCCCACAAAGGATTTTGTTCACTGCACCCCACAAAGATTGTGTTCACTGCACACCAAAAAGGATTGTGTTCACTGCACCCCAAAAAGATTTTGTTCACTGCACCCCAAAAAGATTGTGTTCACTGCAGCCCAAAAAGATTGTGTTCACTGCAGCCCAAAAAGATTGTGTTCACTGCAGCCCAAAAAGATTGTGTTCACTGCAGCCCAAAAAGATTGTGTTCACTGCAGCCCAAAAAGATTGTGTTCACTGCAGCTCACACACAGAAAAATGGATGTGGATCACTGACACCTGCCTATCTCCAATCCCACACCACACAGCAATATCGATTGTAGTTTGTAGAACACAGTTTCCCTAAAATTCAGCAGACTCTGTCCCTAACAGGATTGAGAAGAGATCGTAGATCAGGATTGAGTGCAGACCCCACCCCCCACACAGCAATATCGATTGTAGTTTGTAGAAGACACTGACCCTATATAATTCAGCAGACTCTATCCCTAAAATGCCTACAACTCGCCCTGCCTAAACACTCCGACCTGTCCCTCAATTCTTTCCGGACACAAATGGTTTTTTCCTGCCTATCTTTCCCTAATCAGCAGCCAGCACGTTGATGTGTGCTCTGTCCCTGAATCTAAGCAGCATAATGACGCCGCTGCGGCTGCCTCGAACTTATAAAGACTTGGTCACATGCTTCAGACGGCCAATCACAGCTACTGAGACATTTGCAGGCATGGCTGGGATGGCTTAAGGCACACCAGTTAAACGATTGTTGATTGGCTGTTGAAAGCCCGCCATGAAAAGAGCGCCAAAGCATGCAAAACCCGGAAATAAAACGACCGAACACGGATTTTTACCCGAACATACAGTAAAGTGTCCGTGTCCGTGTTCGGGTACAAAAAATCCAATTATTCGGTACGAACACGAATAATACAGTCCGTGTTCGCTCAACACTACTTATGACAAATCTTGCAGATCGCAACTGTTCGATCTGCATGAGATGTCTCAAAAAAGGCCCAGCAAGAAGAGGTTTGTATAGTGGCCCGGGAGACAACAGGTGCGGATTTAGATGGAGTGGGCCGTCTGCTCTCCCCTCTTACTTGCTCTGCCTCCTCCTCAACCTCAGACCCAACATCAGACTCCATAAAGGACTGAGCATCAGGCGTGGCCCGGGAGACAACAGGTGCGGCCTTAGATGGAGTGGGCCATCTGCTCTCCCCTCTTGCTTGCTCTGCCTCCTCCTGAACCTCAGACCCAACATCAGATTCCATAAAGGACTGAGCATCAGGCTGGAGTAGATGGCCGACACTGTGGTCAAACAGCTCAGCTGACTCCTCTGCCATGTCTGAAGTTTGGTCTAAGGAAGGACTTGAGGTGGACATGGACTCATCTTTATTTGCTCTGCCAACTGCAGAAGACTGACCACTTTTCTCTGCCTAGGTCACTGTAGTTGCTGATGATGACGATGATGAGGGTTTGGTAATATAGTCCACCACCTCCTGTACGTACTGTGGACGTATAGCTTGGCCACTGCGGGAGAACAATCACAATGGTGGCCTAGCTGAGGACTGACCACCACGTCCACCCTTGTCTCTAGACACCCTAGAAGCTGTGCCCCTTTCCGCAGCAGGGCCACGTATGCCTTTCCTTGGTCTACCTGACATAGTTATTACTGAGGCTTTGGCAACTCTGCGCGGTGAAATTCACCTGCAAAACGCACACTGCTATGCGACCCAAAGTTGTCGCTAAATACAGCAGATGTGTGTGACGCAGAGTAGCAAAGCATTTTGCACAGGTGTTAACTTGTCACTGAGGCTTTGGCAACTCTGCGCTGTGAAATTCACCTGCAAAATACACACTGCTATGCGACCCAAAGTTGTCTCTAAATACAGCAGATGTGTGTGACGCAGAGTAGCAAAGCCTTTTGCACAGGCGTTAACTTGTCACTGAGGCTTTGGCAACTCTGTGCATTGAAATTCACCTGCAAAATGCACACTGCTATGCGACCCAAAGTTGTCGCTAAATACAGCAGATGTGTGTGACGCAGAGTAGCAAAGCCTTTTGCACAGGCGTAACTTGTTACTGAGGCTTTGGCAACTCTGCCCGGTGAAATTCACCTGCAAAACGCACACTGCTATGCGACCCAAAGTTGTCGCTAAATACAGCAGATGTGTGTATCGCTGCAATGTATTTTGCACAATAGCTGACTAGCAAGCACGTATACCTGCTGTAGATATATCAGCAGTGCAATGTGCTCACTAGACGGAACCTTGACACTTAAAAGTATCCCTACGGGGGCATGGCCAGCGCGGGACCGTGATGGACGTCTGATCCCTCGCTCCGGCTCCAGCATCCGCAATCCAGCGACATCTACCCAGCTACGCTCGGCATCCACCCTCGATCTTCACACCGCTGCATCCCGGGAACACTCCTGCACCGATCGACAAGACGGGGAAGCGAAAGGGAGTGAAGGGGCCGCAGAAACTTACAGCCTTCTTCCCCCTGCCATCCCGGAGCGGTCGACAAGATGGCACCGGCGGCTCAGGCCTTGCCGCTCCGGCGGGGCAGCGGGTACATTACTCCGATCTGCCGGACGAACAGCAGTCCGGTGACATACAGCGACCAGGTACTGTGTCCCCCTGCACCCCTGAACCCTCTAGCCCGACATGCTCCAGCCCGGCCAAATCCAAGATTAGACTTGACTCCCAGGCCCAGGCCTCGCTGCTAGGCCGCACTGCACCCTCTCTGCTTTCTATGCAATTAGGGGCATCTCCTATAGCAGACTTCCCCACAGTGGGAAAGCCGATCCTGGACACTGCTTTAAAGGACATGATGTTCACTTTTCACACGTCCCTGCAATCTGATATCATGGCTTTGGCAAATAGATTTACAGCAGAGGTCCACTCCCTAGGAGAAAGAGTGCACAATGTTGAATCATCTATGACTGACATGGTGGCCACAGTAAATGAACTTGTAGATGCTCACGAGGAAAACTTATCGGAACGCCAGTGGGTTAAAGCTAAAATAGCTGATCTGGAGGATCGCTCCAGAAGAAACAATTTAAAGATCCGGGGCATCCCTGAATCAGTGACACCGACAGAGCTACACAAATTCGCCCTGGAAGTTTTCACAGCCCTCCTACCTGAAGCGTCCCCTTTGGATCTAACCATAGATCGCATTCACAGGGTTCCAAAACCTCCCTTTCTGCCTCAACATATTCCTCGTGACACCTTACTGCGTGTACACTTTTATCACATCAAAGAAGCTCTCCTACAGAAATCAAGGGTGTTGGGCCACCTCCCTGAACCGTACGCCAATATACAAATTTTTGCGGACCTATCCAAGCACACCTTAGATATGAGACGGCAGCTGTCCACGATTACAAAGGCTCTTCGGAACCATAATCTCCCATATAAATGGAAGCATCCCTCAAAAATTGTGGTAGAGAAAAATGGCTCCTCATTCAGCATCACAACTCTGGAGAGAGGTCTCTCATTACTGCAATCTTGGGGCATTATCCCAGAACCTGCTCCTCCGGCTGGAGCAAAGAAATCCCCAAGTCGCATTCCCCAGCAATGGCACACAGTGCAACAGGGCGGCGCCCACAACGATTGAAGTTCTAAACGAGCACTATGCCAACCGCATCACCTGTTACGTTATGCTTTTTTGTGGATGCAGGCTTCATAGGCGGAATGCCTGGAGCCCCTTAGCCCGATTGGCTAATAACTGTTTACCCTCCTTGGGAGATGGCTACGTTGCCGCGAATCTCCATCCTCTTTACTTGCCCCAGCAGTTTGGTCATGTTTATCTTCTGCATTTTTCTTTTTTTGCTGTTTTCGTTTTTGTTTTGTCCTCTCCCTCTATGCAGGTTCTTACCCGTCTGCCAAGATGAAAGGTTTTCACCATACACCGCAGGGTACCAACTCATCAAGACTGCTCACGTTAAGCAGAGTCTCCAGGAAATCTACTACAGCTGTCATCTCCAAACAGTATCCGGAGCACATGGCTGCCATCTAATCTTGCTTAGTCACATCCGAACAGTGAGTAGCTACACCACATGCGGCCTTTTAGTTTCCAATGACAGTTAAGATCCTGTCACTGAACGCTAACGGTCTGAATCACCCGGCCAAGCGAGCCTCACTTTGGCGTACTGCTCTCAAGCATCATGCGCAAATAGTATGTGTTCAGGAAACACATTTTTTGGACTCCCACGCTCCCACTTGCTATCACAGGGACTACCCCTTGATATACACAGCCTCTTGTCCCAGAAAAAGGAAAGGAGTACTGATAGCCGTCCACAGAACTCTGGACTTTACACTGTGCTCCTCCACAGCTGATCCCAATGGTCGCTACCTTATACTGAATTGCACCATAGACGGCATGCCCATAACCATAGCCTCAGTGTATGCCCCTAACGTTCATCAGTTGAGATTTTTGAAACGTACACTTTGCACTATCAGGAAAGTCCAAAAAGGACCCCTACTCCTATGTGGAGACTACAATTTACCCCCGGACAGATCTTTGGACTCTTCAACTACCTCTAATAGGCTCCAGCCGTCACTACAGGGCTTTATGAACAAAAATGACTTGTATGACATATGGAGGTGCCACCACCCTACTGATAGGATGTATTCGCATCATTCTGCGGTCCACAATTCATATGCTCGTATTGATATTATATTGTCTGATAAAGCGATCCTCCAGAGGTCCGTAGACTCCGAGATAGCCCCGATAACCTGGTCTGATCATGCACCTGTAAGCGTCACATTTGCGGTATCCCCTAAGGCCTGCTCGGATAAACCCTGGCGAGCGCGAGCAGAAATGCTCAAGCACCCGGCAAATGCTGCTATCCTCAAACAAGAAGTAACAGAGTTTTTCCAGAACAATGCGGGGTCGGTATCGGGGTCTGCGGTCCTCTGGAATGCCCACAAGGCTTTTAGCAGGGGGGTATTGATACAATTGCAACATAAAACGAACAAGCAGCGTTCCAAAGCTATAGATGAGCTGACGAGAGAAATTGCGTCGGTGGATGCCCAAAACCAATCAACTCCCTCCACGGCCTTTAAGCAGAAATTAACTGTACTAAGGCAAGAACTTAGATCGCACCTTCTTGATTCGTATGAGCGTAACCTCCAAAAATCAAAAGCTAAGCTTTACGCCACGAGTAACAAAGCAGGTAGAATGCTCGCCGCCAGGCTGAAAGGTCAAAGGGTACAACATAAAATACACTCTATTAAACACCCTGCCACAGGTAATAAGGTACATGACCCCAAAGAAATAGCAGACGCCTTCAGTAGCTACTACCACTCACTGTAGAATCTCCAAGAGACGCAAACGTCCTCTCCAACCCCGGAGCTTATTAATGGTTTCCTAGACTCCATCGCGCTTCCCTCACTGAGCCCACAACAGACAGAATTACTGAATCAACCATTCACAGTTGAAGAGGTGATGTCTGCCATTTCCTCATTGCCATCGGGGAAGTCTCCTGGCCCGGATGGCATGATCAATGAATATTACCTTCAACTAAAAGACGTAATTGCACCACACCTTTGCTCGGTTTTCATGAGGCGGCGTCCTCGTCCTTGTTTCCCTCCGAAATGCTTAAGGCAACCATAATCACTCTGCCAAAACCAGGCAAGGAACCCGACACGCCACAAAACTTTCGGCCGATTTCGTTACTGAATACGGATGTGAAAATCTATGCCAAGACAGTAGCCGCTAGACTCATGAAATATCTTCCCCTACTCATTCATAGGGACCAGGCAGGCTTTACCAAGGGTAGGCAATCAGCGGACGCAACCAGACGTCTTATCAATATCATTCATGCGGCTCGCACTGACAGAACGCCTTCTCTGCTCCTCTCTTTGGACGCAGAGAAGGCGTTTGATAGAGTGCATTGGGGATATCTGCGTGAGGTCCTCAGGTGCTTCGGCATTGTGGGCAGAATGCATTCTGCAATAATGGCTTTATATGCCGGCCCCTCAGCACAGGTGTTAGTGGACGGCACTCTCTCGTCTCCGTTTGTGATTACGAATGGGACGAGGCAGGGCTGCCCATTGTCCCCTCTAGTCTTTAATATGGCAATAGAACCCCTGGCTCAGAAAATTAGGACTGATCCTAACATTACCGGAATCGACGTGAATTCAATGGAGCATCGAATTAGCCTATTCGCGGACGATGTTATTCTCATGGTCTCGAATCCCGCAACGTCGCTACCACGTATCAGACAAATTTTGACCGATTTCGGGTCTATATCCCTTTATAAAGTCAACGACACCAAATCATGCATCCTAGATCTGGGGGTCGATGGCACTACGAGAAATCTTCTCACCCGATCCTTTCCATATAAGTGGTCAGACTCGGGCATAACCTACCTGGGAATTAAACTTACTAACACCGCCAGCAGCCTATTCCAAGCTAATTACATCCCTCTAAAATCCCAACTAGCTACAGAACTTCAATCCCTAGCCAAATTTGAACTTACGTGGTCAGGGAGATTAGCAGCCTTCAAAATGTGCACTCTACCCAAGATCTTATACGTGTTTAGATCGCTACCGATCCCGGTTCCCAAATCATTTATACAATCCCTCCAAGGCATGGTATCCACTTACCTGTGGCAGGGCAAACGCCCTAGATGTGCGAAGAGTATCCTTATGAAATCTAAAGCAGTGGGGGGTGCATCCATGCCGAACCTGATGGACTACTACATAGCCACAATTATATCGCAAATGCGAGCATGGTTCCAGCAGGTCCTGGATACTCTCTGGGGCATGATGGAACGGGCAGTGACCCCGGAACATGATCTGTTCACCTGGGTATGCAGTAGGAGACGAGGGGTTCACCTCCCACGTTATGTGTCACCAACGATCCGAGCGTCGGTGACGGCATGGCTGCACCTTACACACACCAAATGGAAGAACACACCTGTAGTAACGATCCCATTTCCAGTGTCGGTTCTGACCCAGATAGTACCCGACATGGACCTCACGGCCTGGCGGCAATCTCCCCCTATCCGTATACAAGATCTATACCAAGCGGAAACCGTGCAACCGTTTCAGACGATGGCAGCCAAATGGCACTTGGGTAGTGGCGAATGGTTCAGATACAACCAAATTGTCTCTTGCATACATCATAACCCACAACTTCAGTCCAAAGTTCCTGCCAGAATATGGCAATACCTGTCCCAACCTTTACAACCTGCTAAAGGCATATCCCTGATATACTCTGCACTAGATGAAAAAGGGGTTTTTACTAAAACTCCCCCCTTGTTAAAATGGGAACAAGACCTAGGGGCTACCTATTCCACATCCCAATGGACAAAAGCCATAGTGATGAGCAATAAAGCAACTCTGAGTGCATCCCTAAGGGAACTGTACCTCAAAGTATCCCTGAGATGGTACATGACCCCTACAGTGATTGCGCGCTTTGTGCCTACAGCATCGCCCATGTGTTGGAGAAACTGTGGTAAGCACGGTACGCTGATGCATGTTTTGTGGAAGTGTCCACCAGTTATGACGTTGTGGAAGAGTGTGTTTAAAATGATCTCTGATGTTATAGGGCACCAAATGACCCCATCCCCTAACATGGCTTTGCTCCATGTTCCGATAGCATTAATCCCCCCAAAGGCTCGCAAACTTGTAATTAACGTATTACTCGCTACCAAGATTTGTATCACCAGGAAATGGAAGGAGATGTGCATACCTGTTCTATCAGAAGTGATAGCTACAGTCCAAACGCATAAAACCTTTGAACTGCTCATGGCACCCACTGTGGGCAGGTATCAAAGAGAGGTACAAGAATGGTATCCATGGACTCAGTGGTACGATACGCATATACGGAAGTGAGGGCACAAAATGTATACTATATATAGAATAGTTCAGACAGATTGCACTACTAGTTCTATAATGTGATATATAGACATAAGTGGGATCGCAATAATTATAGTTCATGGTCATGAACTGCTATTTTGTTGATGGTTGTTACGGTAATTGATATGACTATCCTGTTTTAAGCTCATCTGAAAAGTTACTTAAGTGAAATACCTGCAAGTTACTTTATTTTACCCTGACTGTTTTGATTTCTTTCCTTGTATGTTTGAAAATTCAATAAAAATATTTGAAAGATAAAAGTATCCCTACAAAGACTAGATTATTGAATCTAACTATAGTGGTATATAGTACCCTAACTACACTGCATATCCCTTTCTTCACACTAAAAGAACAGCTCCATACAGCAGAAGAAAATTTCTAACTGACACTGTCCCTTTAATTTTTTTTTTTCTGACTCAAACAGCACAATCGCTGTTTTTCTAACTACACTGACAATCTGTCTGTAAGCTAACTGCTCTTCTGCTGATATGGAGCTTTACAAGCAATCGGCTATGCAGCAAACGTTGTGTAACAAAGCAGGAGTAACACAAATGCTTCCACTCTCTTCCACAGCCTCTATATTACAGTGCTAGAGGTTAGGCGGGGCTATGTTAAATACTGGAAGGCGTATTCACTCCTGATTGGTCCCGTAGTCACTCCAATCACGTTCCTAGCAGACTCCTGCCCCCTCATTGGCTTTTACTGACGTTTCTGGGCCAATCACAGGCTTTTAAAGCCCACTTCCTGTCCCATTGCATTTTGGGCAGTTCTGGTGACCGAATTTTTGCGGTAAAAGTTCGGAATTTGGCCGAATTTCGAACACCCAATGTTCGGGTTGAACCGATGGTTGACCCGAACCGTTCGATCATCCCTAATCCCTAATTCTAACCCTAACCCAAACCCTATCCCTAATCCTAACCCCAACCCCAACCCTAACCCTATTCCTAACCCCAAACCTATCCCTAACCCCAACCCTAACCCCAACCCTATCCCTATCCCTAACCCCAACAATAACCCTAAACCCAACCCTATCCCTAACCCTATCTCTAATGGAGATGGCCTTGCGGTTCGCCCGGCGGTCGGTTCGCGGCAAATTTTGCTTGTTCGCTACCTGCCAAATTTTTGGACACATGGCGTCGTTCGCGGCGGCCATATTTGTTTACATTGGGGAGAACTTTGACCCGTGACACAGCCGTCAGGTGGAATGGGACAACCAAGTGAAACATTCCAGCATATGGACAGTCCCCCTACCCTATAAATAGACCCGATCTGGCGGCCATTTCACATTCCGCTTTCTGCCAGTGTAGGGAGAGGTCTGCTGTGCTCGTCAGGGAGGGTTTGCTAGACACATATAGTGTTGTGAAGATCCACAAAAGTCCTTTTTAGGGCTGGTATTTTTCAGTATAGGTCTACTAGTATCTTTTGAGCTTAGGGAGAGGTATCCAGTGGTTGCTTTAGGGGCAGTTAGTTAAAGATCGGCTGCAGTCACAAATCGCTCTGTCAATGTCCACAAAAGTCCTTTTGAGGGCTGGTATTTTGGTATAAGTCTAGTATCTTTAGAGCTTAGGGGGAGGTATCCTGTGGTTGCTTTAAGGGCAGCTAGAGATCGGCTGCAATCACACACAAATCGCTTTGTCAATGTCCACCAAAGTCATTTAAAATGCTCCAATGTCGTTTTAGGGTCTATTACAGTCTCTTTACTATAGGGCCAGGTATCCTGTGGTTGCTTTAGGGGCAGTTAGTGATTGGCTGCAGTCACACAGAAATCGCTTTGTCAATGTCCACAAAAGTAATTTAAAATGTGCCAATGTTGTTATAGGGTAGATTACAGTCTCTTTACTATAGGGGCAGGTATCCAGTGGTTGCTTTAGGGGCAGTTAGAGATTGGCTGCAGTCAAACACAAATCGTTCTGTCAATGTGAATGGACCCTATATGTATTAGACAATGTATTTAAAGCTGCTGTCAGTTCTGGCTGATTTATGAAAAAAATATATATATTTTTTGCTGTAAAAAAAAAAAAAAATTAGGGCAACTTTTTCAATTGCAATACTTCTGTTATGACATTGTCCATGTGCTGGGACTATTTGTGCACAGCTAGTATGTATTTTGTGGCTGCAAATATGACCTAAAGGTTTTTAAAGTTCGCCTCCGATTAAAGTCAATGGGGCCCGCCGCAAACTTGCGGTTCGCGGATATAACGGCTATCCAGGTGGTGAGAGGGTATCAGCTGTTGGGGATGTCCTTTTTTCCTGGCAAGTCCCTGTGTAGTAATGGAGTAGTAGAATCCCAACCATAGGATCCAAGAGGAGAGTCAGGTTCAGCTGTTGAACGACCGGGTAATAATGCTGGAAAATCCCCCTCCAGGAACGAGACCAAGCTACGTTTTGAAGGGTCAAGGAAAACAACACTTTATTGAAACCAGAATACAGGCTTTTATACACCTGGGGAGTATATCAGACACTACTTAAACAATGGCCTGACATCCACCCAGACAAATAGGTAAGGTCATTACCACACTTAACAAAAGCTGCCTCAGCTCAAATCAACATAATGTAGACAAAAGCGCCTCGTTAATCAGCACACATTTCATCTCTAGGCTGGCCATACCTTGACTTCATGGAATGTCCATATAAGGAGTCACTTCCTGGGGCTCACAGTGCAAAGAGAGATATGATAGCAGGGAGTGTAAATAACGGAAATCCTTCACACACATGAACCAGGTAAGCACAAATATTCTCTGTTAAAGGTAAGGGTCTGTTACACTGCTCCCCTTTTGTGGAACACTCCGACAGACCCGGATTGATCCTTTTCGGGTCAACTTGGGGCTGTCCGACTGACTGTCAGGGTAAAAGTTCTGTTTGCCCTGACAGTCCGTCCGCGTTCCCATTCAACTTGCCAGGGCGGTATTGGATGGAGAAATTGTATGGTTGTAGTGCTAGGCTCCATCTCAATAAGCGTCCATTTTCTCCAGCCACTCGGTTCAACCATACCAAGGGATTATGATTAGGGTTGAGCGGACACCTAGATGTCCGTGTTCGACGGGTTCGGCCGAACTTTAAAAAAAAGTCCGGGTCCGTGTCCCGGACTTTTACCGAACTTTTCCCGGACACCGAACCCCATTGAAGTCAATGGGGACCCGAACTTTAAGGCACTAAAATGGCTCTAAAACACCAAAGGAAAGGGCTAGAGTGCTGCAAATGGCAGCAAAACGTAATTAAGAGCATGGCAAGTGCTCTGCAAACAAATGTGGATAGGGAAATAACTTAAAACAACAAAAAAAAACAGAAAAATAAAACAATGTTCTTCTTCATCTCTGAAGGACGAGGCCCATATGGAGTAGGAGGGAGGTTGAGGTGGTGGTGGATGTGGCGGTGACATAGGCGTGCGCACAGGGTGTGCTGGGTGTGCCTGGGCACACCCTAATCACCTAGGGCACATAGCATTGCCAGTGAGGAGATGGGAAAGATCTCCCTGGGACCTGCTCTGCTCTATTTCTCCTTGCCTACAGGTACATGGCCCCGATACATTACTCTCCCTGCTGGCAAACACATGCATGTGTATTTCAACTTTGGGGTGCACACCTTAATGCAATAGGCTGCGCACACCTATGGGCGGTGTAGGTGGAAGCGGCGGTGGAGGAGGACCAGGGCCGGATTAACAGCATCATGGGCTTGGTGCTGAGGATTTTGAAGGGCCTTAAGGGCCGTGCCTTGCCATGCACCCAGAGGAGGAAGGGTGCAGCCATGCATGCCTAATTCAACATGGGATGCTGTCTCTGAAGCCCATAAACACATCCATGCATCGCCAACTGTCCCTCCTTGTCCGGCCTTCACGCTGTGTGGGGAGGTTCTGAGGGTGCTGCCTGGGGAAGCGAGCATAGAAGCCAGACTTCTGTGTTTACAAGTGACAGAAGAGCGGTAACAGTGAATATGGCCAACCCGGGGCCTATATAAAAGGTAGGGGCCTGGAGCTGCAGCTCCAATAGCCCCTACATTAATCTGGCCCTGAGGAGGAGGACGAGGTAGCCAACACTGCTTCTTTTCAAAAATTTTAAATGAGGGTACACCCCAAAAGAGTGAGAAAGAGCAAAAATGGAACAATGGGTGGGTAAGGTCGGTATCCATTGCTATTCTGCATAAGGTACGGAAAAGTCCCGTGGGATCCATGCCTGGTTCATTTTAATGAACGTGAGCTTGTCCACATTGTCTCTGGACAGGCGGCTGCGCTTGTCTGTTATAACGCCCCCAGCCGTGCTAAATACCCGTTCAGATAATACACTGGCTGCAGGGCACGCCAGCACCTCCAAGGCGTAAAGGGCAAGCTCAGGCCATGTGCCCAATTTGGAGACCCAGAAGTTGAAGGGGGCAGACCCGTCATTCACTACATGTAGGCGTGTGCACACATACTGCTCCACCATGTTGGTAAAATGCTGCCTCCTGCTAAGACGTTCCATCTGAGCTGCTGGTGCTGCTGTTTGTTGTGGCGTGCTGACAAAGCTTTTCCACATTTCGGCCATGCTAACCCTGCCTTCTGAGGTGCTGGCGGTGCCCTGGTTGCGTTGGCGACCTCCTCCTCCTCCTCCTCTGCCTTGTGCTTCCACTGTGGCCCCGCTGTCAGATGGGAATGCCAGCAGCATGGCGTCTACCAGCGTGCGCTTGTACTCGCGCATCTTGCGATCGTGCTCCAGTGAGTGAATTAAGGACGGTACGTTGTCCTTGTAACGGGGATCCAGCAGCGTGGCCACCCAGTAATCAGCACAAGTTAGAATGTGGGCAACTCGGCGGTCGTTGTGGAGACACTGCAGCATGTAATCGCTCATGTGTGCCAGGCTGCCCAGAGGCGACGAAAGGCTGTCCTCTGTGGGAGGTGTATCGTCCGTGTCCTCTGTATCCCCCCAGCCACGCACCAGTGATGGCCATGAGCTGGCCTGGGTGCCACCCTGCTGTGAACATGGTTCCATCTCCTCCTCCAGCTCCTCCTCCTCCTCATCCTCCTCATCCTCCAGAACTGTGCCCCTGCTGGACAATTGCGTCCCTGGCGTTTGCGTGTGCAGGAACCCACCCTCGGAGCCCCTTGCGAATGACTGCCCTGAAAGCCTTGGAAATGTTACCTCTTCATCCTCCTCCTCCTCCTCATCCTGTGCCACATCCTCTTCCATCATCGCCCGAATTGTTTTTTCAAGGAGGCATAGAAGTGGGATAGTTAAGCTGAGAACGGCGTCATTGCCACTGGCCATGTTGGTGGAGTACTCAAAACAGCGCAACAAGGCACACAGGTCTCGCATGGAGGCCCAGTTATTGGTGGTGAAGTGGTGCTGTTCCGCAGAGCGACTCACGCGTGCGTGCTGCAGCTGAAACTCCACTATGGCCTGCTGCTGCTCGCACAGTCTTTCCAGCATGTGCAAGGTGGAGTTCCACCTTGTGGGCACGTCACATATGAGGCGGTGAGCGGGAAGGCCGAAGTTACGCTGCAGCGCTGCCAGGCGAGCAGCAGCAGGGTGAGAACGCCGAAAGTGCACACAAACGGCCCGCACTTTCTGCAGCAGCTCTGACATATCGGGGTAGTTTTTAAGGAACCTCTGCACCACCAAATTCAGCACATGCGCCAGGCAAGGGATGTGCGTCAAACCGGCTAGGCCCAGAGCTGCTATGAGATTTCGCCCGTTATCGCACACCACCAGGCCGGGCTTGAGGCTCGCTGGCAGCAACCACTCATTTGTCTGCTGTTCCATGCTCCTCCACAACTCCTGCGCGGTGTGTGGTTTGTCCCCCAAACAGGCAAGTTGTAAAACTGCCTGCTGTCGTTTACCCCTGGCCGTGCTGAAGTTGGTGGTGAAGGTGTTACGCTGTCCGGATGAGGAGGCGGTAGAGGATGAGGAAGCGGAGTAGGAGGAGTTAGGAACAGGAGGCAAACTGAAGCGCCCTGCAATCCTCGGTGGTGGAAGGACATGCGCCAAATTGCTATCCGCCTCAGGCCCATCCGCCACTGCATTTACCCAGTGTGCCGTTAGGGAGATATAACGCCCCTGACCGTGCTTACTGGTCCACGTATCCGTAGTTAGGTGGACCTTGGCACAGATGGCGTTGCGCAGTGCACACCTGATATTTTCCCCCACTTGGTTGTGCAGGGAAGGGATGGCTTGCCTGGAAAAGTAGTGGCGGCTGGGCACGACGTACTGTGGGACAGCCACCGACATAAGGTTTTTAAAACTGTGCGTCTCCACCAGACGGAATGACAGCATTTCAAAGGCCAAGAATTTTGAAATGCTGGCATTCAGGGCCAGGGATCGCGGGTGGGTAGGGGGGTACTTCCTCTTCCTCTCAAGTGTTTGGGAGATGGAAAGCTGAACGCTTCCACGGGACATTGTGGAGATGGTTGTTGGTGACCCAGGTGGTGGTGTTGCTGACAGATCGTCTGTTTGCGGGGTGGCAGGTGCCGGTATCACTACAGATGTGGCTGGAGCGGCCGAGACTGCAGCAGAAGAGGAAGCAGGATGAGCCAGAGACGTTTCTTGGTTTTGAAGGTGTGTACTCCACTGCAGCTCGTGCTTTGCACTTAGATGCCTGATCATGCAGGTTGTGCTCAGGTTGAGAAGGTTTATGCCTCGCTTCAAGCTCTGATTGCACAGGGTGCAAACCACTCGTGTCCTGTCATCAGCACATTTTCTAAAGAACTTCCACGCTAGAGAACTCCTTTGAGCTGACTTTGGTGCGCTCGTTCCCTTGCTGCGTTGGGCAGTAGCGGGCGTAGTGTCTAGGGCACGGCCGCTCCGCTTCTGCACCCTGCTCCCTCTTCTGCTGTGCTGGTGGCTCTGTGCGACCACCGCCTCTTCCTCCAAACTACTCAGGTCACCTGCATGACGTTCATTCCATGTGGGGTCGAGGACCTCATCGTCCTCCACATCATCTTCCACCCAGTCTTCACCCCTGCCCTCCTTGTCGGTCTCCACAATGCTGAACGCCGCAGCAGTTGGCACCTGCGTTTCGTCATCATCGGAGACGTGCTGCGATGATCCTTGCATGTACTCATCTTGAGAAATAAGTGGTTGGGCATCGCTGCACTCAATCTCTTCCACTTCTGGGGCAGGGCTAGGTGGATGGCCCTGGGAAACCCTGCTGACAGAGTCCTCAAAAAGAATAAGAGACTGCTGTATGGCTTGGGGCTCAGACTGCTGGCCTGATTTGCAAGGGGGTGAGGTGAAAGACGGTTGGACATTGGCTGCAGGTGCCAACTCTGACCTTTCTGCAGTAGACTGGGTGGGAGACAATGTGAAGGAACTGGAGGCACTGTCAGCAGCAAACGAATCTACTATCGCCTCCACTTGTTCTGGCCCCATCACTTCTAGAGGCGCATGATGCCCTACCAAATACTGCTGCAGGTTCTGTCGCCTACTCACACTTGAGGAAGGTGTTTCACTTGTGCGTGTAGCTGGCACAGATCGACCACGTCCTCTCCTTGCAACAGGAGCTCTACCAGCAGCACCACGACCCAGGCCACGGCCCTTATTTGACGGTCTCCTCATATTTCTGTAATTTAAGATCTTGCCCTAGAAAGGTTTTTATTGAATAGCGGAATAGGAAATATGATCCAAAAAAGTGTATGTATCTCGCACGTACAAAACCACACTAGGCCCCAATTACTATTGTTTCTACCCCTAAAAGGATGGATGAGGAGTAGGAGGAGTATGGAACAGACAGCACCCTCAAATCTTCAGAAGTATGAGATGAACCCCAAAAACTTGGAAAGGTGGATCTCACACGTACCGACACAGACTATCCCGCAATTCAATTGATCCTCAAAGGTTTTTATTGAATAGCGGAATAGGAAATATGATCAAAAAAAGTGTATGTATCTCGCACGTACACAACCACACTAGGCCCCAATTACTATTGTTTGTACCCCTAAAAGGATGGATGAGGAGTAGGAGGAGGAGTATGGAACAGGCAGCACCCTCAAATCTTCAGAAGTATGAGATGAACCCCAAAAACTTGGAAAGGTGGATCTCACACGTACCGACACAGACTATCCCGCAATTCAATTGATCCTCAAAGGTTTTTATTGAATAGCGGAATAGGAAATATGATCAAAAAAAGTGTATGTATCTCGCACGTACACAACCACACTAGGCCCCAACTACTATTGTTTGTACCCCTAAAAGGATGGATGAGGAGTAGGAGGAGGAGTATGGAACAGGCAGCACCCTCAAATCTTCAGAAGTATGAGATGAACCCCAAAAACTTGGAAAGGTGGATCTCACACGTACCGACACAGACTATCCCGCAATTCAATTGATCCTCAAAGGTTTTTATTGAATAGCGGAATAGGAAATATGATCAAAAAAAGTGTATGTATCTCGCACGTACACAACCACACTAGGCCCCAATTACTATTGTTTGTACCCCTAAAAGGATGGTTGAGCAGTAGGAGCAGGAGTATGGAACAGGCAGCACCCTCAAATCTTCAGAAGTATGAGATGAACCCCAACAACTTGGAAAGGTGGATCTCACACGTACCGACACAGACTATCTCGCAATTGAATTGATCCCCAAAGGTTTTAATTGAATAGCGGAATAGAAAATATGATCAAAAAGAAAGTGTATGTATCTCGCACGTACACCACCACACTAGGCCCCAATTACTATTGTTTGTACCCCTAAAAGGCTAGGAGTAGGGGGAGTATGGAACAGGCAGCACCCTCAAACCTTCAGAAGTATGAGATGAACCCCAACAACTTGGAAAGGTGGATCTCTCTCACACGTACCAACACAGACTATCCCCCAATTTAACTGATCCCCAAAGGTTTTTGATTAAATAGCGGAATAGAAAATATGATCCAAAAAAAGTGTATGTATATCACACGTACACAACCACACTAGGCCCCAATTACTATTGTTTGTACCCCTAAAAGGCTAGATGAGGAGTAGGGGGGGTATGGAACAGGCAGCACCCTCAAACCTTCAGAAGTATGAGATGAACCCCAACAACTTGGAAAGGTGGATCTCTCTCACACGTACCAACACAGACTATCCCCCAATTTAACTGATCCCCAAAGGTTTTTGATTAAATAGCGGAATAGAAAATATGATCCAAAAAAAGTGTATGTATATCACACGTACACAACCACACTGGGCCCCAATTACTATTGTTTGTACCCCTAAAAGGCTAGATGAGGAGTAGGGGGAGTATGGAACAGGCAGCACCCTCAAACCTTCAGAAGTATGAGATGAACCCCAACAACTTGGAAAGGTGGATCTCTCTCACACGTACCAACACAGACTATCCCCCAATTTAACTGATCCCCAAAGGTTTTTGATTAAATAGCGGAATAGAAAATATGATCCAAAAAAAGTGTATGTATATCACACGTACACAACCACACTAGGCCCCAATTACTATTGTTTGTACCCCTAAAAGGCTAGGAGTAGGGGGAGTATGGAACAGGCAGCACCCTCAAACCTTCAGAAGTATGAGATGAACCCCAACAACTTGGAAAGGTGGATCTCTCTCACACGTACCAACACAGACTATCCCCCAATTTAACTGATCCCCAAAGGTTTTTGATTAAATAGCGGAATAGAAAATATGATCCAAAAAAAGTGTATGTATATCACACGTACACAACCACACTAGGCCCCAATTACTATTGTTTGTACCCCTAAAAGGCTAGATGAGGAGTAGGGGGGGTATGGAACAGGCAGCACCCTCAAACCTTCAGAAGTATGAGATGAACCCCAACAACTTGGAAAGGTGGATCTCTCTCACACGTACCAACACAGACTATCCCCCAATTTAACTGATCCCCAAAGGTTTTTGATTAAATAGCGGAATAGAAAATATGATCCAAAAAAAGTGTATGTATATCACACGTACACAACCACACTGGGCCCCAATTACTATTGTTTGTACCCCTAAAAGGCTAGATGAGGAGTAGGGGGAGTATGGAACAGGCAGCACCCTCAAACCTTCAGAAGTATGAGATGAACCCCAACAACTTGGAAAGGTGGATCTCTCTCACACGTACCAACACAGACTATCCCCCAATTTAACTGATCCCCAAAGGTTTTTGATTAAATAGCGGAATAGAAAATATGATCCAAAAAAAGTGTATGTATATCACACGTACACAACCACACTAGGCCCCAATTACTATTGTTTGTACCCCTAAAAGGCTAGGAGTAGGGGGGGTATGGAACAGGCAGCACCCTCAAACCTTCAGAAGTATGAGATGAACCCCAACAACTTGGAAAGGTGGATCTCTCTCACACGTACCAACACAGACTATCCCCCAATTTAACTGATCCCCAAAGGTTTTTGATTAAATAGCGGAATAGAAAATATGATCCAAAAAAAGTGTATGTATATCACACGTACACAACCACACTAGGCCCCAATTACTATTGTTTGTACCCCTAAAAGGCTAGGAGTAGGGGGAGTATGGAACAGGCAGCACCCTCAAACCTTCAGAAGTATGAGATGAACCCCAACAACTTGGAAAGGTGGATCTCTCTCACACGTACCAACACAGACTATCCCCCAATTTAACTGATCCCCAAAGGTTTTTGATTAAATAGCGGAATAGAAAATATGATCCAAAAAAAGTGTATGTATATCACACGTACACAACCACACTAGGCCCCAATTACTATTGTTTGTACCCCTAAAAGGCTAGGAGTAGGGGGAGTATGGAACAGGCAGCACCCTCAAACCTTCAGAAGTATGAGATGAACCCCAACAACTTGGAAAGGTGGATCTCTCTCACACGTACCAACACAGACTATCCCCCAATTTAACTGATCCCCAAAGGTTTTTGATTAAATAGCGGAATAGAAAATATGATCCAAAAAAAGTGTATGTATATCACACGTACACAACCACACTAGGCCCCAATTACTATTGTTTGTACCCCTAAAAGGCTAGATGAGGAGTAGGGGGGGTATGGAACAGGCAGCACCCTCAAATCTTCAGAAGTATGAGATGAACCCCAAAAACTTGGAAAGGTGGATCTCTCTCACACGTACCAACACAGACTATCCCCCAATTTAACTGATCCCCAAAGGTTTTTGATTAAATAGCGGAATAGAAAATATGATCCAAAAAAAGTGTATGTATATCACACGTACACAACCACACTAGGCCCCAATTACTATTGTTTGTACCCCTAAAAGGCTAGGAGTAGGGGGAGTATGGAACAGGCAGCACCCTCAAACCTTCAGAAGTATGAAATGAACCCCAACAACTTGGAAAGGTGGATCTCTCTCACACGTACCAACACAGACTATCCCCCAATTTAACTGATCCCCAAAGGTTTTTGATTAAATAGCGGAATAGAAAATATGATCCAAAAAAAGTGTATGTATATCACACGTACACAACCACACTAGGCCCCAATTACTATTGTTTGTACCCCTAAAAGGCTAGGAGTAGGGGGAGTATGGAACAGGCAGCACCCTCAAACCTTCAGAAGTATGAGATGAACCCCAACAACTTGGAAAGGTGGATCTCTCTCACACGTACCAACACAGACTATCCCCCAATTTAACTGATCCCCAAAGGTTTTTGATTAAATAGCGGAATAGAAAATATGATCCAAAAAAAGTGTATGTATATCACACGTACACAACCACACTAGGCCCCAATTACTATTGTTTGTACCCCTAAAAGGCTAGATGAGGAGTAGGGGGGGTATGGAACAGGCAGCACCCTCAAATCTTCAGAAGTATGAGATGAAACCCAAAAACTTGGAAAGGTGGATCTCTCTCACACGTACCAACACAGACTATCCCCCAATTTAACTGATCCCCAAAGGTTTTTGATTAAATAGCGGAATAGAAAATATGATCCAAAAAAAGTGTATGTATATCACACGTACACAACCACACTAGGCCCCAATTACTATTGTTTGTACCCCTAAAAGGCTAGATGAGGAGTAGGGGGGGTATGGAACAGGCAGCACCCTCAAATCTTCAGAAGTATGAGATGAACCCCAAAAACTTGGAAAGGTGGATCTCTCTCACACGTACCAACACAGACTATCCCCCAATTTAACTGATCCCCAAAGGTTTTTGATTAAATAGCGGAATAGAAAATATGATCCAAAAAAAGTGTATGTATATCACACGTACACAACCACACTAGGCCCCAATTACTATTGTTTGTACCCCTAAAAGGCTAGATGAGGAGTAGGGGGGGTATGGAACAGGCAGCACCCTCAAACCTTCAGAAGTATGAGATGAACCCCAACAACTTGGAAAGGTGGATCTCTCTCACACGTACCAACACAGACTATCCCCCAATTTAACTGATCCCCAAAGGTTTTTGATTAAATAGCGGAATAGAAAATATGATCCAAAAAAAGTGTATGTATATCACACGTACACAACCACACTAGGCCCCAATTACTATTGTTTGTACCCCTAAAAGGCTAGATGAGGAGTAGGGGGGGTATGGAACAGGCAGCACCCTCAAACCTTCAGAAGTATGAGATGAACCCCAACAACTTGGAAAGGTGGATCTCTCTCACACGTACCAACACAGACTATCCCCCAATTTAACTGATCCCCAAAGGTTTTTGATTAAATAGCGGAATAGAAAATATGATCCAAAAAAGTGTATGTATATCACACGTACACAACCACACTAGGCCCCAATTACTATTGTTTGTACCCCTAAAAGGCTAGATGAGGAGTAGGGGGGGTATGGAACAGGCAGCACCCTCAAACCTTCAGAAGTATGAGATGAACCCAAACAACTTGGAAAGGTGGATCTCTCTCACACGTACCAACACAGACTATCCCCCAATTTAACTGATCCCCAAAGGTTTTTGATTAAATAGCGGAATAGAAAATATGATCCAAAAAAAGTGTATGTATATCACACGTACACAACCACACTAGGCCCCAATTACTATTGTTTGTACCCCTAAAAGGCTAGGAGTAGGGGGAGTATGGAACAGGCAGCACCCTCAAACCTTCAGAAGTATGAGATGAACCCCAACAACTTGGAAAGGTGGATCTCTCTCACACGTACCAACACAGACTATCCCCCAATTTAACTGATCCCCAAAGGTTTTTGATTAAATAGCGGAATAGAAAATATGATCCAAAAAAAGTGTATGTATATCACACGTACACAACCACACTAGGCCCCAATTACTATTGTTTGTACCCCTAAAAGGCTAGATGAGGAGTAGGGGGAGTATGGAACAGGCAGCACCCTCAAATCTTCAGAAGTATGAGATTGTGTTCACTGTACCCCACAAAGATTGAGTTCACTGCACCCCACAATGATTGTGTTCACTGCACCCCTCAAAGATTGTGTTCACTGCACCTCACAAAGATTGTGTTCACTGTACCCCCCAAAGATTGTGTTCACTGCACCCCACAAAGATTCTGTTCACTGTACCCCACAAAGATTGTGTTCACTGCACCCTAAAAGGATGTTGTTCACTGCACCCCACAAAGATTGTGTTCACTGCACCCTAAAAGGATGTTGTTCACTGCACCCCAAAAAGATTGTGTTCACTGTACCCCCCCAAAGATTGTGTTCACTGCACCCCACAAAGATTGTGTTCACTGCACCCCAAAAAGATTGTGTTCACTGTACCCCCCAAAGATTGTGTTCACTGCACCCCAAAAAGATTGTGTTCACTGTACCCCCCAAAGATTGTGTTCACTGCACCCCACAAAGATTCTGTTCACTGTACCCCACAAAGATTGTGTTCACTGCACCCCAAAAAGATTGTGTTCACTGTACCCCCCCAAAGATTGTGTTCACTGCACCCCACAAAGATTCTGTTCACTGCACCCCACAAAGGATTTTGTTCACTGCACCCCAAAAAGATTGTGTTCACTGCACCCCAAAAAGGATTTTGATCACTGCACCCCAAAAAGGATGTTGTTCACTGCACCCCAAAAATGATTTTGTTCACTCCACCCCAAAAAGATTGTGTTCACTGCACCCCACAAAGATTGTGTTCACTGCACCCCAAAAAGATTGTGTTCACTGTACCCCCCAAAGATTGTGTTCACTGCACCCCACAAAGATTCTGTTCACTGTACCCCACAAAGATTGTGTTCACTGCACCCCAAAAAGATTGTGTTCACTGCACCCCAAAAAGGATGTTGTTCACTGCACCCCAAAAAGGATGTTGTTCACTCCACCCCAAAAAGATTGTGTTCACTGCACCCCACAAAGATTGTGTTCACTGCACCCCAAAAAGATTGTGTTCACTGCACCCCAAAAAGGATTTTGTTCACTGCACCCCAAAAAGGATTTTGTTCACTGCACCCCAAAAAGGATGTTGTTCACTCCACCCCAAAAAGATTGTGTTCACTGCACCCCAAAAAGATTGTGTTCACTGCACCCCACAAAGGATTTTGTTCACTGCACCCCAAAAAGATTGTGTTCACTGCACCCCAAAAAGGATGTTGTTCACTGCACCCCAAAAAGGATTTTGTTCACTGCACCCCAAAAAGGATGTTGTTCACTGCACCCCAAAAAGGATTTTGTTCACTGCACCCCAAAAAGATTGTGTTCACTGCACCCCACAAAGGATTTTGTTCACTGCACCCCACAAAGATTGTGTTCACTGCACACCAAAAAGGATTGTGTTCACTGCACCCCAAAAAGATTTTGTTCACTGCACCCCAAAAAGATTGTGTTCACTGCAGCCCAAAAAGATTGTGTTCACTGCAGCCCAAAAAGATTGTGTTCACTGCAGCTCACACACAGAAAAATGGATGTGGATCACTGACACCTGCCTATCTCCAATCCCACACCACACAGCAATATCGATTGTAGTTTGTAGAACACAGTTTCCCTAAAATTCAGCAGACTCTGTCCCTAACAGGATTGAGAAGAGATCGTAGATCAGGATTGAGTGCAGATTCACCCCACCCCCCACACAGCAATATCGATTGTAGTTTGTAGAAGACACTGACCCTATAATTCAGCAGACTCTATCCCTAAAATGCCTACAACTCGCCCTGCCTAAACACTCCGACCTGTCCCTCAATTCTATCCGGACACAAATGGTTTTTTCCTGCCTATCTTTCCCTAATCAGCAGCCAGCACGTTGATGTGTGCTCTGTCCCTGATATAAGCAGCATAATGACGCCGCTGCGGCTGCCTCGAACTTATAAAGACTTGGTCACATGCTTCAGACGGCCAATCACAGCTACTAAGACATTTGCAGGCATGGCTGGGATGGCTTAAGGCACACCAGTTAAACGATTGTTGATTGGCTGTTGAAAGCCCGCCATGAAAAGAGCGCCAAAGCATGCAAAACCCGGAAATAAAACGACCGAACACGGATTTTTACCCGAACATACAGTAAAGTGTCCGTGTCCGTGTTCGGGTACAAAAAATCCAATTATTCGGTACGAACACGAATAATACAGTCCGTGTTCGCTCAACACTAATTATGATTAGTGTTGAGCGAACACGGACTGTATTATTCGTGTCTGCGGAATTTTAGGGAAAGTGTGTTCTACAAACTACAATTGATATTGCTGTGTGGTGTGGGATAGGAGATAGGCAGGTGTCAGTGATCCACATCCATTTTTCTGTGTGTGGGCTGCAGTGAACACAATCTTTTTGGGGTGCAGTGAACACAATCCTTTTGGAGTGCAGTGAACAAAATCTTTGTGGGGTGCAGTGAACAAAACCTTTGTGGGGGTACAGTGAACACAATCTTTGTGGGGTGCAGTGAAGACAATCCTTGTGGGGTGCAGTGAAGACAATCCTTGTGGGGTGCAGTGAACAAAATCTTTGGGGGGTACAGTGAACACAATCTTTGTGGGGTGCAGAGAAGACAATCCTTGTGGGGTGCAGTGAACAAAATCTTTGGGGGGGTACAGTGAACACAATCTTTGTGGGGTGCAGTGAACAAAACCTTTGTGGGGTGCAGTGAACACAATCTTTGTGGGGTGCAGTGAAGACAATCCTTGTGGGGTGCAGTGAAGACAATCCTTGTGGGGTGCAGTGAACAAAATCTTTGGGGGGTACAGTGAACACAATCTTTGTGGGGTGCAGTGAACAAAACCTTTGTGGGGTACAGTGAACACAATCTTTGTGGGGTGCAGTGAACAAAACCTTTGTGGGGTACAGTGAACACAATCTTTGTGGGGTGCAGTGAAGACAATCCTTTTGGAGTGCAGTGAACACAATCTTTGTGGGGTACAGTGAACACAATCTTTGTGGGATGCAGTGAACAAAACCTTTGTGGGGTACAGTGAACACAATCTTTGTGGGGTGCAGTGAACACAATCTTTGTGGGGTGCAGTGAACAAAACCTTTGTGGGGTGCAGTGAACACAACCTTTGTGGGGTACAGTGAACACAATCTTTGTGGGGTGCAGTGAACAAAACCTTTGTGGGGTACAGTGAACACAATCTTTGTGGGGTACAGTGAACACAATCTTTGTGGGGTGCAGTGAACAAAACCTTTGTGGGGTACAGTGAACACAATCTTTTTGGGGTGCAGTGAACAAAACCTTTGTGGGGTACAGTGAACACAATCTTTGTGGGGTGCAGTGAAGACAATCCTTTTGGAGTGCAGTGAACAAAATCTTTGTGGGGTACAGTGAACACAATCTTTGTGGGGTGCAGTGAACAAAATCTTTGTGGGGTACAGTGAACACAATCTTTGTGGGGTGCAGTGAAGACAATCCTTGTGGGGTGCAGTGAAGACAATCCTTGTGGGGTGCAGTGAAGACAATCCTTGTGGGGTGCAGTGAACAAAATCTTTGGGGGGTACAGTGAACACAATCTTTGTGGGGTGCAGTGAACAAAACCTTTGTGGGGTACAGTGAACACAGTCTTTGTGGGGTGCAGTGAACAAAACCTTTGTGGGGTACAGTGAACACAATCTTTGTGGGGTGCAGTGAAGACAATCCTTTTGGAGTGCAGTGAACACAATCTTTGTGGGGTACAGTGAACACAATCTTTGTGGGGTGCAGTGAACAAAACCTTTGTGGGGTACAGTGAACACAATCTTTGTGGGGTACAGTGAACACAATCTTTGTGGGGTACAGTGAACACAATCTCATACTTCTGAAGCTTTGAGGGTGCTGCCTGTTCTATACTCCTCCTCCTCCTCCTCATCCATCCTTTTAGGTGTACAAACAATAGTAATTGGGGCCTAGTGTGCTTCTGTACGTGTGAAAAACATACACTTTTTTTTGATCATATTTCCTATTCCGCTATTCTATAAAAACCTTTGGGGCTCAATTAAATTGCGGAATAGTCTGTGTCGGTACGTGTGAGATCCACCTTTCCAAGTTTTTGGGGTTCATCTCATACTTCTGAAGCTTTGAGGGTGCTGCCTGTTCTATACTCCTCCTCCTCCTCTTCCTCATCCATCCTTTTAGGTGTACAAACAATAGTAATTGGGGCCTAGTGTGCTTCTGTACGTGTGAAAAACATACACTTTTTTTTGATCATATTTCCTATTCCGCTATTCAATAAAAACCTTTGGGGCTCAATTAAATTGCGGAATAGTCTATGTCGGTACGTGTGAGATCCACCTTTCCAAGTTTTTGGGGTTCATCTCATACTTCTGAAGCTTTGAGGGTGCTGCCTGTTCTATACTCCTCCTCCTCCTCTTCCTCATCCATCCTTTTAGGTGTACAAACAATAGTAATTGGGGCCTAGTGTGCTTCTGTACGTGTGAAAAACATACACTTTTTTTTGATCATATTTCCTATTCCGCTATTTAATAAAAACCTTTGGGGCTCAATTAAATTGCGGAATAGTCTGTGTCGGTACGTGTGAGATCCACCTTTCCAAGTTTTTGGGGTTCATCTCATACTTCTGAAGCTTTGAGGGTGCTGCCTGTTCTATACTCCTCCTCCTCCTCATCCATCCTTTTAGGTGTACAAACAATAGTAATTGGGGCCTAGTGTGCTTCTGTACGTGTGAAAAACATACACTTTTTTTTGATCATATTTCCTATTCCGCTATTCAATAAAAACCTTTGGGGCTCAATTAAATTGCGGAATAGTCTGTGTCGGTACGTGTGAGATCCACCTTTCCAAGTTTTTGGGGTTCATCTCATACTTCTGAAGCTTTGAGGGTGCTGCCTGTTCTATACTCCTCCTCCTCCTCTTCCTCATCCATCCTTTTAGGTGTACAAACAATAGTAATTGGGGCCTAGTGTGCTTCTGTACGTGTGAAAAACATACACTTTTTTTGATCATATTTCCTATTCCGCTATTCAATAAAAACCTTTGGGGCTCAATTAAATTGCGGAATAGTCTGTGTCGGTACGTGTGAGATCCACCTTTCCAAGTTTTTGGGGTTCATCTCATACTTCTGAAGCTTTGAGGGTGCTGCCTGTTCTATACTCCTCCTCCTCCTCCTCCTCATCCATCCTTTTAGGTGCACAACCAATAGTAATTGGGGCCTAGTGTGCTTCTGTACGTGTGAAAAACATACACTTTTTTTGATCATATTTCCTATTCCGCTATTCAATAAAAACCTTTGTGGCTCAATTAAATTGCGGAATAGTCTGTGTCGGTACGTGTGAGATCCACCTTTCCAAGTTTTTGGGGTTCATCTCATACTTCTGAAGATTTGAGGGTGCTGCCTGTTCCATACTCCTCTTCCTCATCCTCCCTTTAGGGTAGGAAAAAATTTAATCGGGCCTAGTCTGTGTTTGTACGTGTGAGATACACAGTTTTTTATCCTATTCCGCTATTCAATACACACCCTTTTGGTGTAAAAAACATTAAATTGCGGCATAGTTTGCATATTTGACATTTGCATATATTGTGCCTTGTTGCGCTGTTTTGAGTACTCCATCAACATGGCCAGTGGCAATGACGCCGTTCTCAGCTTAACTATCCCACTTCTATGCCTCCTTGAAAAAACAATTCGGGCGATGATGGAAGAGGATGTGGCACAGGATGAGGAGGAGGAGGAGGAGGATGAAGAGGTAACATTTCAAAGGCTTTCAGGGCAGTCATTCGCAAGGGGCTCCGAGGGTGGGTTCCTGCACACACAAACGCCAGGGACACAATTGTCCAGCAGGGGCACAGTTCTGGAGGATGATCAGGATGAGGAGGAGGAGGAGCTGGAGGAGGAGATGGAACCATGTTCACAGCAGGGTGGCACCCAGGCCAGCTCATGGCCATCACTGGTGTGTGGCTGGGGGGATACAGAGGACACGGACGATACACCTCCCACAGAGGACAGCCTTTCGTCGCCTCTGGGCAGCCTGGCACACATGAGCGATTACATGCTGCAGTGTCTCCACAACGACCGCCGAGTTGCCCACATTCTAACTTGTGCTGATTACTGGGTGGCCACGCTGCTGGATCCCCGTTACAAGGACAATGTACCGTCCTTAATTCACTCACTGGAGCGCGATCGCAAGATGCGCGAGTACAAGCGCACGCTGGTAGACGCGATGCTGCTGGCATTCCCATCTAACAGCGGGGCCACAGTGGAAGCACAAGGCAGAGGAGGAGGAGGAGGAGGTCGCCAACTCAACCAGGGCACCGCCAGCACCTCAGAAGGCAGGGTTAGCATGGCCGAAATGTGGAAAAGCTTTGTCAGCACGCCACAACAAACAGCAGCACCAGCAGCTCAGATGGAACGTCTTAGCAGGAGGCAGCATTTTACCAACATGGTGGAGCAGTATGTGTGCACACGCCTACATGTAGTGAATGAGGGGTCTGCCCCCTTCAACTTCTGGGTCTCCAAATTGGGCACATGGCCTGAGCTTGCCCTTTACGCCTTGGAGGTGCTGGCGTGCCCTGCAGCCAGTGTATTATCTGAACGGGTATTTAGCACGGCTGGGGGTGTTATAACAGACAAGCGCAGCCGCCTGTCCAGAGACAATGTGGACAAGCTCACGTTCATTAAAATGAACCAGGCATGGATCCCATGGGACTTTTCCGTACCTTGTGCAGAATAGCAATGGATACCGACCTTACCCAGCCATTGTTCCATTTTTGCTCTTTCTCACTCTTTTGGGGTGTACCCTCATTTAAAATTTGTGAAAAGAAGCAGTGTTGGCTACCTCGTCCTCCTCCTCAGGGCCAGATTAACGTAGGGGCTATTGGAGCTGCAGCTCCATGCAGGCCCCTACCTTTTATATAGGCCCCGGGTTGGCCATATTCACTGTGACCGCTCTTCTGTCACTTGTAAACACAGAAGTCTGGCTTCTATGCTCGCTTCCCCAGGCAGCACCCTCAGAACCTCCCCACACAGCGCGAAGGCCGGACAAGGAGGGACAGTTGCCGATGCATGGATGTGTTTATGGGCTTCAGAGACAGCAACCCATGTTGAATTAGGCATGCATGGCTGCACCCTTCCTCCTCTGGGTGCATGCCAAGGCACGGCCCTTAAGGCCCTTCAAAATCCTCAGCACCAAGACCATGATGCTCTTAATCCGGCCCTGGTCCTCCTCCACCGCTGCTTCCACCTACACCGCCCATAGGTGTGCGCAGCCTATTGCATTAGGGTGTGCACCCCAAAGTTGAAATACACATGCATGTGTTTGCCTACATGTACATGGCCCCGATACATTACTCTCCCTGCTGGCAAAGAGAAATAGAGCAGAGCAGGTGCGAGGGAGATCTTTCCCATCTCCTCACTGGCAAACAGAGCGATAATGCTATGTGCCCTAGGTGATTAGGGTGTGCCCAGGTACACCAGGCACACCCTGTGCGCACGCCTATGACACCGCCACATCCACCACCACCTCAACCTCCCTCCTACTCCATATGGGCCTCGTCCTTCAGAGATGAAGAACATTGTTTTATTTTTCTGTTTTTTTTTGTTGTTTTAAGTTATTTCCCTATCCACATTTGTTTGCAGAGCACTTGCCATGCTCTTAACTACGTTTTGCTGCCATTTGCAGCACTCTAGCCCTTTCCATTGGTGTTTTAGAGCCATTTTAGTGCCTTAAAGTTCGGGTCCCCATTGACTTCAATGGGGTTCGGTGTCCGGGAAAAGTTCGGTAAAAGTCCGGGACACGGACCCGGACTTTTTTTTAAAGTTCAGCCGAACCCGTCGAACACGGACATCTAGGTGTCCGCTCAACCCTAATTATGATCTGTAATAAAGGTAAATTCTTGGCCATACAGATATGGTGTAAGTTTCTTTAGAGACCACACCAGGGCTAAACACTCCTTTTCCACTGCCACGTCTCTGGGTAACAATTTTCTACTCAGGTACGCGACAGGGTGTTCTCCTCCATCTTCCCCGATCTGGCTTAGAACTGCCCCCTTCCTTCATTTTTTTTTCAAAATTAGGCTAGGCACAGTTAGTGCCTTCGACGTGATATTCACGTAGTGTTGTGCTTAGTCTGTTAAGCCCACACTATAGTTTTGTTGGACTCCTATCTTGGAGTGCCTTTCCCTGTTTTTTATTGCACTTTTTTTTTTTTACACACTCTGCTATGATACCTACAAACCTCTCTCGGACCCGGCTGTAGCTGGGGTCTTATAACGTCAATGGAATAAATAGGGCCTCTAAAAGGGGGCAAATTTTGTATCAAATGCATAAAAATCAAGTAAACTTACTACTATTACAGGAAACACATTTTCGGGCTGACTCTGTATCCTCATGCTCCAATAAATATTTTAACAGGTGGTTTCATAGTACCAATCCATTCCAGAAGTCAAAAGGAGTATCTATTGCAATTCATAAATCGCTACCCATTGAGGTGATAGACCAGGTATCTGACCCACAAGGAAGGTATGTGTTTATAAAATTCTTACTTTGGGAGACTAAATTTACAGTAGCAAATTTTTACCTGCCTAATGTGGATCAGGTAACAACAGCTCTGAAGTTTTTAGAGCTTCTGTCCAATTTTGCAGAAGAGAAAATTCTATGGGGGGGGGGACTTTAACATCCTGCTGGAACCCCTGTTAGATTCATCGGCTTCGAGATCCGCAATTTCCTTCACTAAACGAAGGGCTTTTAGGCGGGCTCTATTTAATCTGCACTTGATAGATGTTTTGCGGATCCTGCATCCAAAAACTCGGGATTATACATATTTTTCATCAGTTCACCAAACTTCTAGTCGCATAGATTATTTTTTTTGTGGATCATAGCTGTTTAGACTGGTCCCCTATATGTGATATAGACTCTTTGGTATGGTCTGATCACTCTCCAATATATTTAACATTTCTCCTACCGGCTTCACCGACACGAGAATGGACCTGGCGCTTAAATGACACTTTATTGATGAATTCAGAATGTATAAATCTGATTGAGGAGACTATTACAAATTTTTATAGTGACCATTTTTCTGATGAGACTTCTCTCCCCATTCAATGGGAGGCGCTTAAGGCTGTTCTCCGTGGCTTTTTTATTCAGATAGGGTCTAGATTGAAGAAGGAACGTTCAGCGGCCAGAGAGGCCGCAGTTACACGCCTCCATATTCTGGAAACGGAACATAAAAAAGCGCCCACAATGCAATCGTTGGCTGATGTATCGACGGCTCGTCTACATCTTAGAGAGCTGTATAAGACATCTGCCCGCAGATATTCTGATAAAATTGCTTTGCATCAATACAAATCTCAATATAAGTGTGGAAAGTACTTAGCTAGGACTCTGCATCCTAGGTCTCCATCTACTTTTATAACTCATATCCGTGATGCTACTGGAGAATTAGTATTCCCCCCTAATAATATCGGGCAAACGTTTAAAGAATTTTACCACACTTTATATAATATTTCGTCAACACTGACTTCAGATCAGTATGCCCTTTTGGAAGCAGACAAACTTTCTTATATTATGAAGGCCGCTCTTCCGAGCTTAGAAGGAGATGTAGTGGAAAAACTTGAATCGCCTTTTACAGTAGAAGAGGTGGCGAGAGCGATCACGACTAGAGTTGAGCGGACACCTGGATGTCCGTGTTCGGGGGGGTTCGGCCGAACTTGAAGAAAAAGTCCGGGTCCGTGTCCCGGACTTTTTCCGAACTTTACCCAGACACCGAACCCCATTGAAGTCAATGGGGACCCGAACTTTTAGGCACTAAAATGGCTCTAAAACACCAATGGGAAGGGCTTGAGTGCTGCAAATGGCAGCAAAACGTAGTTAAGAGCATGGCGAGTGCTCTACAAACAAATGTGGATAGGGAAATAACTTAAAACAACAAAAAAAAAACAGAAAAATAAAACAATGTTCTTCATCTGTGAAGGAGGAGGCCCATATGGAGTAGGAGGGAGGTTGAGGTGGTGGTGGATGTGGCGGTGTCATAGGCGTGCGCACAGGGTGTTCCGGGTGTGCCTGGGCACACCTTAATCTCCTAGGGCGCATTAGCATTATCGCTCTGTTTGCCAGTGAGGAGATGGGAAAGATCTCCCTCGGACCTGCTCTGCCATAAGAGAAGTGCCACACACTTCTATTTCACTTTGCCAGCAGAGAGTAATGTACCGGGGCCATGTACATGTAGGCAAACACATGCATGTGTATTTAAACTTTGGGGTGCACACCCTAATGCAATAGGCTGCGCACACCTATGGGCGGTGTAGGTGGAAGCGGCGGTGGAGGAGGACGAGGTAGCCAACACTGCTTTTTTTCAGTCATTTTAAATGAGGGTACACCCCAAAAGAGTGAGAAAGAGCAAAAATAGAACAATGGCTGGGTAAGGTCGGTATCCATCTCTATTCTGCACAAGGTACGGAAAAGTCCTGTGGGATCCATGCCTGGTTCATTTTAATGAACGTGAGCTTGTCCACATTGTCTCTGGACAGTCGGCTGCGCTTGTCTGTGATAACGCCCCCAGCCGTGCTAAATACCCATTCAGATAATACACTGGCTGCAGGGCACGCCAGCACCTCCAAGGCGTAAAGGGCAAGCTCAGGCCATGTGCCCAATTTGGAGACCCAGAAGTTGAAGGGGGCAGACTCGTCATTCACTACATGTAGGCGTGTGCACACATACTGCTCCACCATGTTGGTGAAATGCTGCCTCCTGCTAAGACGTTCCATATGAGCTGCTGGTGCTGCTGTTTGTTGTGGCGTGCTGACAAAGCTTTTCCACATTTCGGCCATGCTAACCCTGCCTTCTGAGGTACTGGCGGTGCCCTGGTTGCGTTGGCGACCTCTTCCTCCTCCTCCTCCTCTGCCTTGTGCTTCCACTGTGGCCCCACTGTCAGGTGGTAATGCCAGCAGCATCGCGTCTACCAGCGTGCGCTTGTACTCGCGCATCTTGTGATCGCGCTCCAGTGAGTGAATTAAGAACGATACGTTGTCCTTGTAACGGGGATCCAGCAGCGTGGCCACCCAGTAATCAGCACAAGTTAGAATGTGGGTAACTCGGCGGTCGTTGTGGAGACACTGCAGCATGCAATCGCTCATGTGTGCCAGGCTGCCCAGAGGCAACGAAAGGCTGTCCTCTGTGGGAGGTGTATCGTCTGTGTCCTCTGTATCCCCCCAGCCACGCACCAGTGATGGCCATGAACTGGCCTGGGTGCCACCCTGCTGTGAACATGGTTCCATCTCCTCCTCCATCTCCTCCTTTACATCCTCCTCATCCTCCAGAACTGTGCCCCTGCTGGACAATTGTGTCCCTGGCGTTTGTGTGTGCAGGAACCCACCCTCGGAGCCCCTTGCGAATGACTGCCCTAAAAGCCTTGGAAATGTTACCTCTTCATCCTCCTCCTCCTCCTCCTCATCCTGTGCCACATCCTCTTCCATCATCGCCCGAATCGTTTTTTGAAGGAGGCATAGAAGTGGGATAGTTAAGCTGACAACGGCGTCATCGGCACTGGCCATGTTGGTGGAGTACTCAAAACAGCGCAACAAGGCACACAGGTCTCGCATGGAGGCCCAGTTTTTGGTGGTGAGGTGGTGCTGTTCCGCAGAGCGACTCACGCGTGCGTGCTGCAGCTGAAACTCCACTATGGCCTGCTGCTACTCGCACAGTCTTTCCAGCATGTGCAAGGTGGAGTTCCACCTTGTGGGCACGTCACATATGAGGCGGTGAGCGGGAAGGCCGAAGTTACACTGCAGCACTGACAGGCGAGCAGCAGCAGGGTGAGAACGCCGAAAGTGCGCACAGACGGCCCGCACTTTCTGCAGCAGCTCTGACATATTGGGGTAATTTTTAAGGAACCTCTGCACCACCAAGTTCAGCACATGCGCCAGGCAAGGGATGTGCGTCAAACCGGCTAGGCCCAGAGCTGCTATGAGATTTCACCCGTTATCGCACACCACCAGGCCGGGCTTGAGGCTCGCCGGCAGCAACCACTCATTTGTCTGCTGTTCCATGCTCCTCCACAACTCCTGCACGGTGTGTGGTTTTTCCCCCAAACAGGCAAGTTTTAAAATTGCCTGCTGTCGTTTACCCCTGGCCGTGCTGAAGTTGGTGGTGAAGGTGTTACGCTGACCGGATGAGGAGGCGGTAGAGGATGAGGAAGCGGAGTAGGAGGAGTTAGGAACAGGAGGCAAACTGAAGCACCCTGCAATCCTCGGTGGTGGAAGGACATGCGCCAAATTGCTATCCGCCTCAGGCCCATCCGCCACTGCATTTACCCAATGTGCCGTTAGCGAGATATAACGCCCCTGACCGTGCTTACTGGTCCACGTATCGGTAGTTAGGTGGACCTTGGCACAGATGGCGTTGCGCAGTGCACACCTGATTTTTTCCCCCACATGGTTTTGCAGGGAAGGGTTGGCTTGCCTGGAAAAGTAGTGGCGGCTGGGCACGACGTACTGTGGGACAGCCACCGACATAAGGCTTTTAAAACTGTGCGTCTCCACCAGACGGAATGACAGCATTTCAAAGGCCAAGAATTTTGAAATGCTGGCATTCAGGGCCAGGGATCGCGGGTGGATAGGGGGGTACTTCCTCTTCCCCTCAAGTGTTTGGGAGATGGAAAGCTGAACGCTTCCACGGGACATTGTGGAGATGGTTGGTGACCCAGGTGGTGGTGTTGCTGACAGATCGTCTGTTTGCGGGGTGGCAGGTGCCAGTATCCCTACAAAGGTGGATGAAGAGGCCGAGACTGCAGCAGAAGAGGAAGCAGGAGGAGCCAGAGACCTTTCTTAGTTTTGAAGGTGTCTACTCCACTGCAGCTCGTGCTTTGCACTTAGATGCCTGATCATGCAGGTTGTGCTCAGGTTGAGAAGGTTTATGCCTCGCTTCAGGCTCTGATTGCACAGGGTGCAAACCACTCATGTCCTGTCATCAGCACATTTTCTGAAGAACTTCCATGCTAGAGAACTCCTTTGACCTGGCTTTGGTGCGCTTGTTCCTTTGCTGCGTTGGGCAGTAGCAAGCATAGTGTCTAGGGCACGGCCGCTCCGCTTCTGCACCCTGCTCCCTCTTCTGCTGTGCTGGTGGCTCTGTGCGACCACCGTCTCTTCCTCCAAACTACTCAGGTCACCTGCGTGACCTTCATTCCACGTGGGGTCGAGGACCTCATCGTCCTCCACATCATCTTCCACCAAGTCTTCACCCCTGCCCTCCTTGTCGGTCTCCGCAATTCTGAATGCTGCAGCAGTTGGCACCTGCGTTTCGTCATCATCGGAGACGTGCTGCGATGGTCCTTCCATGTACTCATCTTGAGAAATAAGTGGTTGGGCATCGCTGCACTAAATCTCTTCCACTTCTGGGGCAGGGCTAGGTTAATGGCCCTGGGAAACCCTGCTGACAGAGTCCTCAAAAAGAAGAAGAGACTGCTGTATGACTTGGGGCTCAGACTAATTGCCTGATTTGCAAGGCGGTGAGGTGAAAGACGGTTGGACATTGGCTGCAGGTGCCAACTCTGACCTTTATGCAGTAGACTGGGTGGGTGACGATGTGAAGGAACTGGAGGCATTGTCAGCAACCCAATCTACTATCGCCTGTACTTCTTCTGGCCTCATCACTTCTAGAGGTGCATGATGCCCTACCAAATACTGCTGCAGGTTCTGTCTCCTACTCACACTTGCAACAGGAGCTCTACCAGCAGCACCACGACCCAGGCCACGGCCCCTATTTGACGGTCTCCTCATATTTCTGTAATTTATGATCTTGCCCTAGAAAGGTGTTTATTGAATAGCGGAACAAAACAACAACAGTATCGCACGGGTGTATCTCACAGTCAAATATACAAACTATGCCGCAATTTAATTTTTTTTACCCCAAAAGGGTGTATATTGAATAGCGGAATAGAAAAAAGGATAAAAAACGGTGTATCTCACACGTACAAACACAGACTAGGCCCCGATTAAAAATTTTTGTACCCTAAAGGGAGGATGAGGAAGAGGAGTAGGAGGAGTTCGGAACAGGAGGCAAACTGAAGCGCCCTGCAATCCTTGGCGGTGGAAGGAGATGCGCCAAACAAATTTAAAAGGTGTATCTCACACGTACCGATACAGACTATGCCATAATTTAATTTTTTACACTCAAACAGGGTGTATATTGAATAGCGGAATAGGAAAATTTTTATAATACAGTGTATCTCACACGTACAAACACAGACTAGGCCCCGATTATAATTTTTGGTACCCTAAAGGCAGGATGAGGAAGAGGAGTAGGAGGAGTTGGGAACAGGTGGCAAACTGAAGCGCCCTGCAATCCTCGGCGGTGGAAGGAGATGCGCCAAACAAATTTAAAAAGGTGTATCTCACATGTACCGATACAGACTATGCCGTAATTTAATTTTTTACACTCAAACAGGGTGTATATTGAATAGCGGAATAGGAAAATTTTTGTAAAACGGTGTATCTCACACGTACAAACACAGACTAGGCCCCGATTACTATTTTTTGTACCCTAAAGGCAGGATGAGGAAGAGGAGTAGGAGGAGTTCGGAACAAGAGGCAAACTGAAGCGCCCTGCAATCCTCGGCGGTAGAAGGAGATGCGCCAAACAAATTTAAAAAGGTGTATCTCACATGTACCGATACAGACTATGCCGTAATTTAATTTTTTACACTCAAACAGGGTGTATATTGAATAGCGGAATAGGAAAAATTTTACAAAACGGTGGTGTATCTCACACATACAAACACAGACTAGGCCCAGATTACTATTTTTTGTACCCCCAAAGGCAGGATGAGGAGTAGGAGGAGTTCGGAACAGGCAGGAGGCAGACTGAAGCACCCTGCAATCCTCGGTGGTATGAGATGCGCCCCAAAAATTGGAAAGGTGTATCTCACACGTACCGATACAGACTATCCCGCAATTTAATTGTTTTTACCCTAAAGGTGTATATTGAATAGCGGAATAGAAAATATGATATCAAAAGGTGTATGTATCTCACACGTACAGAACCAGACTAGGCCCCGATTACTATTTTTTGTACCCCCAAAGGCAGGATGAGGAGTAGGAGGAGTTCGGAACAGGCAGGAGGCACACTGAAGCACCCTGCAATCCTCGGCGGTATGAGATGCGCCCCAAAAATTGGAAAGGTGTATCTCACACGTACCGACACAGACTATCCCGCAATTTAATTGTTTTTACCCCAAGGGTGTAGATTGAATAGCGGAATAGAAAATATGATATCAAAAGATGTATGTATCTCACACGTACAGAACCAGACTAGGCCCAAATTACTATTTTTTGTACCCCAAAGGCAGGGTGAGGAGTAGGAGGAGTTTGGAACAGGCAGGAGGCACACTGAAGCACCCTGCAATCCTCGGCAGTATGAGATGCGCCCCAAAAATTGGAAAGGTGTATCTCACACGTACCAATACAGACTATCCCGCAATTTAATTGTTTTTACCCCAAGGGTGTAGATTGAATAGCGGAATAGAAAATATGATATCAAAAGGTGATTGTATCTCACACGTACAGAACCAGACTAGGCCAAAATCACTATTTTTTGTACCCCCAAAGGCAGGATGAGGAGTAGGAGGAGTTCGGAACAGGCAGGAGGCACACTGAAGCACCCTGCAATCCTCGGCAGTATGAGATGCGCCCCAAAAATTGGAAAGGTGTATCTCACACGTACCGATACAGACTATCCCGCAATGTAATTGTTTTTACCCTAAAGGTGTATATTGAATAGCGGAATAGAAAATATGATATCAAAAGGTGTATGTATCTCACACGTACAGAACCAGACTAGGCCAAAATTACTATTTTTTGTACCCCCAAAGGCAGGATGAGGAGTAGGAGGAGTTCGGAACAGGCAGGAGGCACACTGAAGCACCCTGCAATCCTCGGCAGTATGAGATGCGCCCCAAAAATTGGAAAGGTGTATCTCACACGTACCGATACAGACTATCCCGCAATTTAATTGTTTTTACCCCAAAGGTGTAGATTAAATAGCGGAATAGAAAATATGATATCAAAAGGTGTATGTATCTCACACGTACAGAACCAGACTAGGCGCAAATTACTATTTTTTGTACCCCCAAAGGCAGGATGAGGAGTAGGAGGAGTTCGGAACAGGCAGGAGGCACACTGAAGCACCCTGCAATCCTCTGCAGTATGAGATGCGCCCCAAAAATTGGAAAGGTGTATCTCACACGTACCGATACAGACTATCCGCAATTTAATTGTTTTTACCCCAAAGGTGTAGATTAAATAGCGGAATAGAAAATATGATATCAAAAGGTGTATGTATCTCACACGTACAGAACCAGACTAGGCCCAAATTACTATTTTTTGTACCCCCAAAGACAGGATGAGGAGTAGGAGGAGTTCGGAACAGGCAGGAGGCACACTGAAGCACCCTGCAATCCTCGGCAGTATGAGATGCGCCCCAAAAATTGGAAAGGTGTATCTCACACGTACCGATACAGACTATCCGCAATTTAATTGTTTTTACCCCAAAGGTGTAGATTAAATAGCGGAATAGAAAATATGATATCAAAAGGTGTATGTATCTCACACGTACAGAACCAGACTAGGCCCAAATTACTATTTTTTGTACCCCCAAAGGCAGGATGAGGAGTAGGAGGAGTTCGGAACAGGCAGGAGGCACACTGAAGCACCCTGCAATCCTTGGCAGTATGAGATGCGCCCCAAAAATTGGAAAGGTGTATCTCACACATACCGATACAGACTATCCCGCAATTTAATTGTTTTTACCCCAAAGGTGTAGATTAAATAGCGGAATAGAAAATATGACATCAAAAGGTGTATGTATCTCACACGTACAAAACCAGACTAGGCCCCGATTACTATTTTTTGTACACCCAAAGGCAGGATGAGGAGTAGGAGGAGTTCGGAACAGGCAGGAGGCACACTGAAGCACCCAGCAATCCTCGGCAGTATGAGATGCGCCCCAAAAATTGGAAAGGTGTATCTCACACGTACCGATAGAGACTATCCCGTAATTTAATTGTTTTTACCCCAAAGGTGTAGATTAAATAGCGGAATAGAAAATATGGAACCCACCCTCAGAGCCCCTTGCGAATGACTGCCCTGAAAGCCTTGGAAATGTTACCTCTTCATCCTCCTCCTCCTCATCCTGTGCCACATCCTCTTACATAGCACACCGCTATTCAATCTACACCCTTTTGGGGTAAAAAGAATTAAATTGCGGCATAATCTGTATCGGTACATGTGAGATACACCTTTCCAATTTTTTGGGTGCATCTTACACCGCCGAGGATTGCAGGGTTCTTCAGTTTGCCTCCTGTTCCGAACTCCTCCTACTCCTCATCCTGCCTTTAGGGTACAAAAAATTGTAATCGGGGCCTAGTCTGGGTTTGTACGTTTGAGATACACCTTTTTATATCATATTTTCTATTCCGCTATTCAATCTACACCCTTTGGGGTAAAAAGAATAAAATTGCGGCATAGTCTGTATCGGTACGTGTGAGATACACCTTTCCAATTTTTTGGGCGCATCTTCCACCGCCGAGGATTGCAGGGTGCTTCAGTTTGCCTCATGTTCCGAACTCCTCCTACTCCTCATCCTGCCTTTAGGGTACAAAAAATTGTAATCGGGACCTCATCTGTGTTTGTATGTGTAAGATACACCGTTTTATAAATTTTTTTCTATTCCGCTATTCAATATACACCCTTTTGGAGTGTAAAAAATTAAATTACAACATAGTCTGTATCGGTACATGTGAGATACACCTTTTAAATTTGTTTGGCGCATCTCCTTCCACCGCCGAGGATTGCAGGGCGCTTCAGTTTTCCTCCTGTTCCGAACTCCTTCTACTCCTCTTCCTCATCCTCATCCTGCCTTTAGGGTTCAAAAAATTGTAATCGGGGCCTAGTCTGTGTTTGTACGTGTGAGATACACCGTTTTATAAAATGTTTCCTATTCCGCTATTCAATATACACCCTTTTGGAGTGTAAAAAATGTAATTACGGCATAGTCTGTATCGGTACGTGTGAGATACACCTTTTAAATTTGTTTGGCGCATCTCCTTCCACCGCCGAGGATTGCAGGGCGCTTCAGTTTGCCTCCTGTTCCGAACTCCTCCTACTCCTCTTCCTCATCCTCCCTTTAGGGTACCAAAAATTGTAATCGGGGCCTAGTCTGTGTTTGTACGTTTGAGATACACTGTTTTATAAAAAATTTTCTATTCCGCTATTCAATATACACCCTTTTGGAGTGTAAAAAATTAAATTACGGCATAGTCTGTATCGGTACGTGTGAGATACATCTTTTAAATTTGTTTGGCGCATCTCCTTCCACCGCCAAGGATTGCAGGGAGCTTCAGTTTGCCTCCTGTTCCGAACTCCTCCTACTCCTCTTCCTCATCCTCCCTTTAGGGTACAAAAAATTGTAATCGGGGCCTAGTCTGTGTTTGTACGTGTGAGATTTTTTTATATCCTTTTTTCTATTCCGCTATTCAATATACACCCTTTGGGGTGAAAAAAATTAAATTGCGGCATAGTTTGCATATTTGACTGTGAGATACACCCGTTGTATTTGTATACTGTTTTTCTATTCCGCTATTTAATAAACCCCCTTTTGGGGTAAAAAAAATTAAATTCGGCATAGTTTGCATATTTGACTGTGAGATACACCCGTGCGATACTGTTGCTGTTTTGTTCCGCTATTCAATAAACACCTTTCTAGGGCAAGATCATAAATTACAGAAATATGAGGAGACCGTCAAATAGGGGCCATGGCCTGGGTCGTGGTGCTTCTGGTAGAGCTCCTGTTGCAAGGAGAGGACGTGGTTGATCTGTGCCAGCTACACGCACAAGTGAAACACCTTCCTCAAGTGTGAGTAGGCAACAGAACCTGCAGCAGTATTTGGTAGGGCATCATGCGCCTCTAGAAGTGATGGGGCCAGAACAAGTGGAGGCGATAGTAGATTCGTTTGCTGCTGACAGTGCCTCCAGTTCCTTCACATTGTCTCCCACCCAGTCTCCTGCAGAAAGGTATGAGTTGGCACCTGCAGCCGATGTCCAACTGTCTTTCACCTCACCCCCTTGCAAATCAGGCAAGCAGTCTGAGCCCCAAGTCATGCAGCAGTCTCTTATTCTTTTTGATGACTCTGTCAGCAGGGTTTCCCAGGGCCATCCACCTAGCCCTGCCCCAGAAGTGGAAGAGATTGAGTGCAGCGATGCCCAACCACTTATTTCTCAAGATGAGTACATGGAAGGACCATCGCAGCACGTCTCCGATGATGACGAAACGCAGGTGCCAACTGCTGCGGCACTCAGAATTGTGGAGACCAACAAGGAGGGCAGGGGTGAAGACTGGGTGGAAGATGATGTGGAGGACAATGAGGTCCTCGACCCCACATGGAATGAAGGTCATGCAGGTGACCTGAGTAGTTTGGAGGAAGAGGCGGTGGTCGCACAGAGCCACCAGCACAGCAGAAGAGGGAGCAGGGTGCAGAAGCAGAGCGGCCGTGCCCTAGACACTACGCCTGCTACTGCCCAACGCAGCAAGGGAACGAGCGCACCAAAGCCAGCTCAAAGGAGTTCTCTAGCGTGGAAGTTCTTCAGAAAATGTGCTGATGACAGGACATGAGTGGTTTGCACCCTATGCAATCAGAGCCTGAAGCGAGGCATAAACCTTCTCAACCTGAGCACAACCTGCATGATCAGGCATATAAGTGCAAAGCACCAGCTGCAGTGGAGTAGACACCTTCAAAACCAAGAAGGGTCTCTGGCTCCTCCTGCTTCCTCTTCTGCTGCAGTCTCGGCCTCTTCATCCACCTCTGTAGTGATACCGGCACCTGCCACCCCGCAAACAGATGATCTGTCAGCAACACCACCACCTGGGTCACCAACCATCTCCACAATGTCCCGTGGAAGCGTTCAGCTTTCCATCTCCCAAACACTTCAGAGGAAGAGGTAGTACCCCCCTACCCACCCGCGATCCCTGGCCCTGAATACCAGCATTTCAAAATTCTTGACCTTCGAAATGCTGTCATTCCGTCTGGTGGAGACGCACAGTTTTAAAAGCCTTATGTCGGTGGCTGTCCCACAGTACGTCGTGCCAAGCCGCCACTACTTTTCCAGGCAAGCCATCCCTTCCCTGCACAACCAAGTGGGGGAAAAATCAGGTGTGCACTGCGCAACGCCATCTGTGCCAAGGTCCACCTAACTACCGATACAGGGACCAGTAAGCACGGTCAGGGGCGTTATATCTCCCTAACGGCACACTGGGTAAATGCAGTGGCGGATGGGCCTGAGGCGGATAGCAATTTGGCGCATGTCCTTCCACCACCGAGGATTGCAGGGCGCTTCAGTTTGCCTCCTGTTCCTAACTCCTCCTACTCCGCTTCCTCATCCTGTACCGCCACCTCATCCGGTCAGCGTAACACCTTCACCACCAACTTCAGCACGGCCAGGGGTAAATGACAGCAGGCAGTTTTAAAACTTGCCTGTTTGGGGGAAAAACCACACACCGCGCAGGAGTTGTGGAGGAGCATGGAACAGCAGACAAATGAGTGGTTGCTGCCAGCGAGCCTCAAGCCCGGCCTGGTGGTGTGCGATAACGGGTGAAATCTCATAGCAGCTCTGGGCCTAGCCGGTTTGACGCACATCCCTTGCCTGGCGCATGTGCTGAATTTGGTGGTGCAGAGGTTCCTTAAAAATTACCCCGATATGTCAGAGCTGCTGCAGAAAGTGCGGGCCGTCTGTGCGCACTTTCGGCATTCTCACCCTGCTGCTGCTCGCCTGTCAGCGCTGCAGCGTAACTTCGGCCTTCCCGCTCACCGCCTCATATGTGACGTGCCCACAAGGTTGAACTCCACCTTGCACATGCTGGAAAGATAGTGGAGTGTAAGCTGCATCATGCACGCGTGAGTCGCTCTGCGGAACAGCACCACTTCACCACCAATAACTGGGCCTCCATGCAAGACCTGTGTGCCTTGTTGCGCTGTTTTGAGTACTCCACCAACATGGCCAGTGCCGATGACGCCGTTGTCAGCTTAACTATCCCACTTCTATGCCTCCTTCAAAAAACGATTCAGGCGATGATGGAAGAGGATGTGGCACAGGATGAGGAGGAGGAGGAGGAGGAGGATGAAGAGGTAACATTTCCAAGGCTTTCAGGGCAGTCATTCACAAGTGGCTCCGAGGGTGGTTTCCTGCACCCACAAACGCCAGGGACACAATTGTCCAGCAGGGGCACAGTTCTGGAGGATGAGGAGGAGATGGAGGAAGAGATGGAACCATGTTCACAGCAGGGTGGCACCAAGGCCAGCTCATGGCCATCACTGGTGCATGGCTGGGGGGATACAGAGGACACAGACGATACACCTCCCACAGAGGACAGCCTTTCGTTGCCTCTAGGCAGCCTGGCACACATGAGCGATTACATGCTGCAGTGTCTCCACAATGACCGCCGAGTTGCCCACATTCTAACTTGTGCTGATTACTGGGTGGCCATGCTGCTGGATCCCCGTTACAAGGACAATGTACCACCCTTAATTCACTCACTGGAGCGCGATCGCAAGATGCGCGAGTACAAGCACACGCTGGTAGATGCGATACTGCTGGCATTCCCACCTGACAGTGGGGCCACAGTGGAAGCACAAGGCCAAAGCAGAGGAGGAGGAGGAAGAGGTCGCCAACGCAACCAGGGCACCGTCAGCACCTCAGAAGGCAGGGTTAGCATGGCTGAAATGTGGAAAAGCTTTGTAAGCACGCCACAACAAACAGCAACACCAGCAGCTCATATGGAACGTCTTAGCAGGAGGCAGCATTTTACCAACATGGTGGAGCAGTATGTGTGCACACACCTACATGTAATGAATGACGGGTCTGCCCACTTCAACTTCTGGGTCTCCAAATTGGGCACATGGCCTGAGTATGCCCTTTACGCCTTGGAGGTGCTGGCGTGCCCTGCAGCCAGTGTATTATCTGAACGTGTATTTAGCACGGCTGGGGGCATTACCACAGACAAGCGCAGCCGCCTGTCCAGAGACAATGTGGACAAGCTCACGTTCATTAAAATGACCCAGGCATGGATCCCACAGGACTTTTCCGTACCTTGTGCAGAATAGAGATGGATACCAACCTTACCCAGCCATTGTTATATTTTTGATCTTTCTCACTCTTTTGGGGTGTACCCTCATTTAAAATGACTGAAAAAAAGCAGTGTTGGCTACCTCGTCCTCCTCCACCGCCGCTTCCACCTACACCGCCACATCCACCGCCACCTCAACCTCCCTCCTACTCCATATGGGCCTCGTCCTTCACAGATGAAGAAAATTGTTTTATTTTTCTGTTTTTTTTTATTGTTTTAAGTTATTTCCCTATCCACATTTGTTTGCAGAGCACTTGCCATGCTCTTAACTACGTTTTGCTGCCATTTGCAGCACTCTAGCCCTTTCCATTGGTGTTTTAGAGCCATTTTAGGGTTCCTGAAAGTTCGGGTCCCCATTGACTTCAATGGGGTTCGGTGTCCGGGTAAAGTTCGGAAAAAGTCCGGGACACGGACCCGGACTTTTTTTTCAAGTTCGGCCGAACCCGCCGAACACGGACATCCAGGTGTCCGCTCAACTCTAATGGTGACCACAACTCTTCCTCTTCACGCTCATCTACGGCCTGATCCAGCACTCTTTGTAGGGCACGCTCCAGGAAGAAAACATATGGGATGATGTCGCTGATGGTGCCTTCGGTGTGACTGACTAGGTTTTTCACCTCCTCAAAAGGACGCATGAGCCTACAGGCATTGCGCAGGAGCGTCCAGTAATGTGGCAAAAAAATACCCAGCTGCGCCGAGGCTGTCCTAGCACCCCAGTCATACAAATACTCGTTGATGGCTTTTTCTTGTTGGAGCAGGCGGTTGAACATTAGGAGTGTTGAATTCCAACGTGTCGGGCTGTCGCAAATAAAGCGCCTCACTGGCATGTTGTTTCGCCGCTGAATATCTGAAAAGTGCGCCATGGCCGTGTAGGAACGCCTGAAATGGCCACACACCTTCCTGTAAGCCTGGGTACTTATGCACAAAGTGTTGTACAATCAGATTCAACACATGTGCCATGCACGGCACATGTGTCAACTTGCCCAAATTCAATGCCGCCAACAAATTGCTTCCGTTGTCACACACCACTTTGCCGATCTCCAGTTGGAGCGGGGTCAGACACTGATCCACCTGTGCGTTCAGGGCGGACATTAGTGCTGGTCCAGTGTGACTCTCTACTTTCAGGCAAGTCAACCCCAAGGCGGCGTGACACTGTCGTATCCGGCATGTGGAGTAGCCCCTGGGGAGCTGGGGGGGTGCAGTTGGTGTGGAGCAAGACGCAACAGCAGAAGAGGACTCAGCTGAGGTTAGCAAAGAGGATGGAGTAGGAGGAGTAGAGGATTTGGCAGCAGGCCTGCCTGCAAGTCGTGGTGGTGTCACCAACTCATCTGCAGAGCCACGCATTCCATGCTTGGCAGCCGCCAGCAAGTTTACCCAATGCGCAGTGTAAGTGATATACCTGCCCTGACCGTGCTTTGCAGACCAGGTATCAGTGGTCAGATGGACCCTTTGCTCCAACACTGTGTGCCAGACATGACATGACTTCCTTTTCCACAATAGAGTACAGGTTGGGGATTGCCTTTTGTGAAAAAAAATTTCGGCCGGGTACCTTCCACTGTGGTGTCCCAATAGCTACAAATTTTTTGAAGGCCTCAGACTCCACCAGCTTGTATGGTAAAAGCTGGCGGGCTAAGAGTTCCGACAAGCCAGCTGTCAGACGCAGGGCAAGGGGGTGACTCTGTCACATTGGCTTCTTACGCTCAAACATTTCCTTGACAGACACCTGACTGTGGGCAGATGAGCAGGAACTGCTGAAGGTGAGAGGCGGAGTGGCGGTTTGTTGATAGGGGGCAAGGAGGACAGCAGTGGTTGACGTGGCTGAAGATGCTGGACCAGGAGGAGGATGGTGGCTTTGAGTTTGTGTGCTGCTTGCACTCATGTGTTGATCCCATAAGCGTTTGTGATGTGAGATCATGTGCCTTCGCAAAGCAGTTGTACCTAGGTGGGTGTTGGACTTCCCACGACTCAGTTTCTTTTGGCACAGGTTGCAAATGGCATCGCTGTTATCAGAGGCAGACACACAAAAAAAATGCCACACTGCTGAGCTTTGCAATGACGGCATTCTTTCTGGTGGTGGCAACAGCTTGCATTGATTGGCGTGCTGTCTGGCTGACCCCGGGTGCCGATACATGCTGTCTGACTGTGCCACTAGCTCCTTTGCGATGACATCTCGTCTCCTCCTCCTCTCTGTCTCCCCATCTGAACTTTCCCCCTCTTCTTCTCTTCGAGCAGGCATCCAGGTGACAGACACATCGTCATCATCAGCCGCTTCACTTGACAACTCAGCAAAGGCAGCAGCAGCAGGTACAACGTCATCATCATCATCACAATGTATGTCCATGTGTATAATGCTGCCTGACTGAGACATATCCCCGTTATCTACATCCTCTGGCACTAATGGTTGCGCATCACTCATTTCTTCCAACTGATGTGTAAATAACTCCTCTGACAGATCAAGTGAAGCGGCTGTGGTGCTAGTGTTGGTGGTGCCGGCGGGTGGGCGAGTGGTAAATTGAGAGGTGCCCGAAGCTGAGCTGGAGGAGGATGGTGCATCAAGGTTCCGAGCGGAAGCTGTAGAAGATTGGGTGTCCCGTGTAAGCCAGTCAACTATGCCCTCAGAATTTTTTGAGTTCAGGGTACGTGGCTTCTGAACACTGGGCATTATTCTAGGGCCAAAGGAAATCACAACACCACGACCACGACGGCCCCTGCGGGGTGGCCTGCCTCTGCCTGTCATTTTTTTTAGATTAGTGGTACTATGCATGCAAGGTGCTGTGCCACCCTATATGAGTGTTGGGCAGTGGGTACAGTACAGTCTGGACCTGACACTCACTGGCAGGCAACTGCAATTATAAAAAATAAATTATTTTTTAATTTGCAAGGTGCTGTGCCACCGTATATGAGTGGTGGGCACTGCAGTGGGCACAGTACAGTCTGTGGACCTGACACTCACTGGCAGGCAACTGCAATTATAAAAAATAAATTATTTTTTAATTTGCAAGGTGCTGTGCCACCGTATATATGAGTGGTGGGCACTGCAATGGGACCAGTACAGTCTGTGGACCTGACACTCACTGGCAGGCAACTGCAATTATAAAAAATTAATTGTTTCTGGTTTCGTGACCAAGCACATGATAACCCACAGAACTTGCAGGCTCCATGAGTTCATTGAATATGCACGCCACGCTGAGCGTCATTTTCAATTAAAAAATAAAACAAGAAAGGAAAAGTTTTAATTTTAGAGGAACAAGAGGGGGTGTGGGAGTTGGATAGGTTTGAAAAAGTGCTGGGTCGTTTTAAACCCTCATCCCTTTAGCTAGTATAAAGCATAAATATGGACAATATCCCCCAGATTGGGACTATGACGGGTAACGACACAGGTAGGTATAACCAAAGAAAATGGTTTATTGATAATAAACACAATAAAATATATATATACAGTAATTGGCAAGAGGGCCAAAAATATTACACAATTGCACAATTTTGAAAGAAAACGTTAAAAATTGGGCGACTCTTTATATTGGTAGATCCAATGATCATTTAGACATGGAGGAACCTGTAATGTGGTTTTGAAGACCCTACGCGTTTCAATGATACTCTTCTTCAGGGGTATATTTAAACCTTGGTTCCAATTGACTGTTTATAACTATTTTACACTGTTCTACAAAAACAGAAACAAAATTGTTAATTTTATATCATGGTACAACTTCTAGTTATATATCATTTGTTTTTCATTGTATAGTATTCACCATATCTCATCATACGCATACCATGTCTTTTTTTGTCATTCGATCTGTAAAGAGTCGTCTTTAAAAACTTGATCGTTTTAGCATTCTCCAGGATCACATGCTAGGAGGTGTATACGGGGGTTTGTACTGAGGATTCAGATTATTCCTACTCAATCCAAAAAGGGAAGAGAGAGATGGGTGAATCAGTACTGGATAAGGAGCCGAGATAGGGACAGAGACGTAGGACAGAAGCACTGAGTCACTACACGGGGTCCATACCCAAAAAGCACCAGCTTATATAGTCCGCCATTCTAGAAAGATTAAGTTAGAAAATATAAATGTTGTATTCTTATTTGTTGGTAACATGCTTTCTTAGTTAGAGAATAACGGTATGAAGAGATATATCTCTTAACATATTAATGTTTAAATCGGGTTTGTGGGATTTTAGGTTTACATATCCCTGGGTATTGGGTAGTCATTTAAACATTGTAATAGGAATATGGGTTCTAAAATAAAACCAGATAGATATAATCTTGCAGGGTATAAATTGTTCCCTTTGCAAAAGACATTCGTGCTCTCAAAGGGATACCTACCTTATAAAGGTGTGTTGTCAAGAAAGGAGGCTTTGGAGGGTAGGACAGGTCAAACAATCACACTTGCAAGATATTTTCAATGGCCATATAGTTTCCAAAGAGACAGAGGAGACATCTATTTAGAATATAAAGTTATATATCAGTAGGTAAGTATGTATTTATTCATACAAAAGATTTGATGCATGATCATAGTTTGTACTTCTAGAGGGGGAAGCCAGACCAGAGGATGCATCTATCTATAAGTATCTTCAATGGTTTTTATATTTCAAAAATTACCTCTTGGGAAATGTCAGGCCGATTACAGAGTGTGTGTCCCTCTCCTCCTGTGAGTAAAGAATGCCTAAATGATTGTGGGAGGGATGGCTTTTTATATCTGGGCTTATGAACTGAATTGACGGATCTAAAGCAGGTGTGTGTAATGGGAGGGCCCCCTGAGGGGGCGGTGCGGAGGGCGGCCCCACGGGATGCCAACCAATCGGGGCCAGCCGTCATGACACGTCAGGATCAATTCCGACCGTCGCCACGGCAACCCCGCCGTCAACAAACCTGGGATCACGATCCGCATCGCTCCCCCACCGACGCACGAAAGGGGGAAACAGGGCGGTCAGTTTTGACCATCCCGACCCGCATAGCCATCCATCTCCAAGGCATGGATTGCCAGAGATCGGATGGCTTACGTGCGCCGGGCAGTGACTGTGCGGACCGCCCATTCCGGGACCGTCCCATCCCAGCTCCTTCCAAGGGCGGATGTGATGTCACACATTGTGTGGCTTACCAGATCTCCCCGCATACAAGTCCCAGAATGCCTCTGGGGAGGCTCACGATCTGTGTGACAAGTCATAAATTCAAGAAAACAAAAGGAGAAAAAGGAAGATGTAAATAACAACATATATTGGACATACTATGTTATATAAACCATACAATGTATCCAAATATCGCTTTAGATTCGTTGGTATTTACATTGCTGTTGATCATGTATAACAGAAAAGATGTACTTCCACATCATACAGTTATATTAACAAGATTTCTTTGTTATTGTTATACATTTACATACATTGATGGAAATAATATACATTCATATATATTGATGGTAATAATATAGCATTAAATACAAAAGATTATTTTATATTATAGCATTGCACTTCTGATTTTATTTTGCCTATCATATCTTAGGCCATGATGTCACGAATGATATTTTTATTGTCACTTTCTTGAAACAGATATGCCTGCTAAATTTAATAGGTTTCAATAAATAAAAGTATAGGATATATAGTCATATTGTTCCCCAGTCACTACATAGGTTCCCAGGACACTTTTTAAATGGATATAGCCAGTGGCATCAGATGTTTAAAGCGTGACATCATCACCTAGATTTTTAGGCATGATACGGTTTCAGGAGAAAAAAAAAAAAAAAAAAAGAAGGGGGGGGGGGGGGGTCACGAAAAAGGAAGGAAAGAGAAAGAGAGACATAGGGACCTAATATGGGATTTTTTATTTCAAGTCATTTTCCACTCAGATTTTCCCGATACGAATCCCTCCAAAAAGGGCTTGTATGAGATCATCTCATTCAAGCCTGGAGGTGTAGTGGCTTGGAGTCTGAAGATCCATTTTTGTTCTTTTTGAAGGAGAATTTTATTCCAGTCCCCACCTCGAATACCTATATGGACCCTGTCTAGGATGATGAAGGAGATTTTGGGAAATCTCCCATCATGCATCTGGATGACATGTCTGCCTAGGGGCAGATCTGGATTTTTAGTTTTCATTGAATGGATATGTTTGTATGCTCTCTGCCAAAATTCTAACTTAGTTTTTCCTATGTAGAAAGAGGGGCATTCACATTTGAGCATATAAACTACCCCTTGGGTCTTACAGTTTGCAAAATGGTGTGGACGGTACAACTCTTCATTCGGCAATTTAATGCCCTTCCTCACATTCATGAATTGACAATATTGGCAACCCCCACATTTAAAGGTACCTTGATATTTACATGGATCCCTTGAGGGTCCAGTTTTAAATTCGCTAGCAACAAGCTTGTCTTTTAACGATGTTGCGCGTTTAAAGGTAAAATGTGGTTTTTCAGAAACAAATTGGTTGATGTTTGGATCCATTTTGAGGAGGTGCCAATATTTTTCTATGATACGTTGGATATCCCTTTGCTGATTAGAGAAGCGCGTAATGATGCGAGGAGTGTTATCTATCTCTTTTTTTGTCCGTGTTTTGAAAAGGAGTTCATGCCTGTTTTTTTCATTAGCTTTATGAAAAGCTTTTTTTAAACAAGATTTGGAATATCCTCGATCTGATAAGCTTTTTCTCAGATTATCAGCTTCTTTTTTGTAATCCTGTTCACGCGAGCAATTTCTCCTGATTCTTAAATATTGACTAAAAGGTATGGAATTTATAAGTGGTTTTGGGTGGAAACTGCTGGCGTGTAATATGCAGTTCCCTGCCGTTGGCTTTCTATATAGATTACTTCTTATAAAGCCCTCTGAGTCCTTAATTAATTGGATGTCTAAGAAGGTAATCATATCTGGATCCCAATTTGCAGTAAATTTTAGATTGAATGTATTATTGTTCAGTTTTTTTAAGAACTGATCGAGTTCAGACAGATTACCGTCCCAGATCATTAGGACGTCATCGATATATCTTAGCCATATTATGGCATGTTCCATACCATCACTTCCAATATCCCCCATATGCAGGGAGCGTTCCCACTCCCCCAGGTACAGGTTTGCGTACGATGGGGCACAGCCTGTCCCCATCGCAACGCCCTGTACCTGGAGGTAGTGGGAACCATTGAAGGTGAAGAAGTTATGATGTAAAATGAAGCTGAGAGAATCCAAAAGAAAATTATTTAGAGGCCAATCATATCGACAATTTTGTGACAATATGTGTTGGATACAGGCCAAGCCTTTGTCGTGGGGGATGGAACTGTATAGGGCCTCGACATCGATAGCCACCAGGTATGTTTGTAGGGGAACTTGTATTCCCTCTACATTTTGAAGCAGATGAATAGTGTCTTTTACATAACTTGGTAAACCTATAACGTATGGACGTAGAAAATTGTCTATAAATTGGCTGAGATTTTCAGTTAGTGAGCCATTCCCTGATATTATTGGGCGTCCTGTTGGTTGCGATAGGCTTTTATGCAATTTCGGAAGAGCATAGAACGTGGGAGTGCGTGGTATTTTGGTGCGTACAAATTCCCAATCGTTCTTATTCAGGACATTATTGGTTCGGGCAGTATCCACTAAGTGGTAGAATTCAGTGTAGAAATTTTTAATTTTTGATGCTGTTATTGGTTTATACCATTCTGTATTATTTAGAATTCTCATACACATACTGACATAAATCTCCTTGTCCAATAGGACAATATTACCGCCTTTGTCTGATTGTTTTATGACAAGGTCGGTATTATCTGATAAATCCCGTAGTGCTTTTTGTTCTTCTCGTGATAGATTGCCCGTAGATTTTTTTGGTTTAATCTTTTTTATTTCATTAGTGGTGAAATTGACAAAAGCTTGAACGTTAGGATTAGTATTTAGTGCCGGAAAAAAATCTGATTTCTTTTTATTTTTACCGGTGGCTATCGATGTCGAGGGGTCTCTATTTTTTATGTTCTCACCCACTAGAAGGTCTTCTAGATTAACTTGATCAATGAGATCAGGGGGATCGTTTTCTTCGAGGAGGCTCACTAGAGTATTTACTGCCTCTTCTTCTTTTTTATCTAGCTGGGTGTTCGGCTCTGAACTTTTTTTATTGTACATTTGTTTCAAAATTAATTTTCTGGCAAAAAGTTGGAGGTCCTTAATGACCTCGAAGTTATCTATATCTTCATTTGGACAGAAACTTAATCCTCGCATCAAAACGCGCCTCTCTATATCATTCAAAGGGTAACTCGACAGATTTACAATATTTAAAGTAGAGCTCATATCTTTTTTATCGACAACTTGTGTTAGCTGGGTGGCAGAGGGTCCACAAGAGAACGAGAAAAACCCGGAAGAGAAGTAGACATAGATTCAGAAGTGTTGCCTTCATAAGTAGAAGGCGTGTTAGAATTGTGAGAAATAGGGGTGTCACTTCGAGAAGGAGGTGGAAGAGATAGTGAGGAGGAGGCCAAACCACCCATAATATTACCTGTCACCAGTGAAGTTTTTAAAGGTGGAGGTGCATGTGTTGCTTTTTCAGTGATTCGTTTTTTATACTGGTTTTCGTATGAGCCCTCTTCCTGAGAGCTACGTTTCTTTTTGCTTCTGTGCTTTATGCGTGTGGGAAGATCAGACCTGTTATAGAGAGAAGAAGTTGAAGATGCATCAGATAAAGAAGAGTAGTCTTCCTGTTTTTGGGGACCTCTATTTCTTTGAAATTGTTTTTTGGTTGGATTTCTTATTGTGTTCCATGTATATGCTCTTTCATCATTAAAGGCCTTTATATCTCTATGCAATTTTTTGTCTTTTTTGATAATGATATCTTTATTGTATTTGTCTAGATGTTCATCAAGTTCTTTTTCAAGTCTTGAAAATGCAGGGTGGGTCTTTAATTTTGAAAGTTGTTCATATACGGTCTCTAATTCCTTCTCAATCTCTTTCATTTTCTTTTTATATTGGACTGTCAGAAGTGCCATCATATCCTGAGAGCATCTTAACAGGATTGTTTCCCATTCTTTTTTGAAAGAAGAGTCTGGGTTTTCCAGGGTGGGGAAAATCTGTACTCTTAATCCAAATGGTGCTACATTATTGAGATTATATTGCTCGAATGAATGTGTATGCCAATAATATGATGACTTTTTCTCTAATAGCTTTCTAAGATTGAAAAACATTGTGTTAATTTCGGAGTCTTTTTTCGCTTTATTTGAGAAATCAAGGTAAGCCTGGGAGACAAAGGTCTCCCAGCCCTTACCTCTATATCTCATCATTATTCCAAATAGATATTTTATATATTGTAAATTAGTTGTTTATTTAAGCCAACAACCACAGTTGAAAAGGAAAGGGGGGTTTGGGTGTCTTCCACCCGGTTATATAGATAACAAGAGGGGGTGTGGGAGTTGGATAGGTTTGAAAAAGTGCTGGGTCGTTTTAAACCCTCATCCCTTTAGCTAGTATAAAGCATAAATATGGACAATATCCCCCAGATTGGGACTATGACGGGTAACGACACAGGTAGGTATAACCAAAGAAAATGGTTTATTGATAATAAACACAATAAAATATATATATACAGTAATTGGCAAGAGGGCCAAAAATATTACACAATTGCACAATTTTGAAAGAAAACGTTAAAAATTGGGCGACTCTTTATATTGGTAGATCCAATGATCATTTAGACATGGAGGAACCTGTAATGTGGTTTTGAAGACCCTACGCGTTTCAATGATACTCTTCTTCAGGGGTATTTTTAAACCTTGGTTCCAATTGACTGTTTATAACTATTTTACACTGTTCTACAAAAACAGAAACAAAATTGTTAATTTTATATCATGGTACAACTTCTAGTTATATATCATTTGTTTTTCATTGTATATTATTCACCATATCTCATCATACACATACCATGTCTTTTTTTGTCATTCGATCTGTAAAGAGTCGTCTTTAAAAACTTGATCGTTTTAGCATTCTCCAGGATCACATGCTAGGAGGTGTATACGGGGGTTTGTACTGAGGATTCAGATCATTCCTACTCAATCCAAAAAGGGAAGAGAGAGATGGGTGAATCAGTACTGGATAAGGAGCCGAGATAGGGACAGAGACGTAGGACAGAAGCACTGAGTCACTACACGGGGTCCATACCCAAAAAGCACCAGCTTATTCAGTCCGCCATTCTAGAAAGATTAAGTTAGAAAATATAAATGTTGTATTCTTATTTGTTGGTAACATGCTTTCTTAGTTAGAGAATAACGGTATGAAGAGATATATCTCTTAACATATTAATGTTTAAATCGGGTTTGTGGGATTTTAGGTTTACATATCCCTGGGTATTGGGTAGTCATTTAAACATTGTAATAGGAATATGGGTTCTAAAATAAAACCAGATAGATATAATCTTGCAGGGTATAAATTGTTCCCTTTGCAAAAGACATTCGTGCTCTCAAAGGGATACCTACCTTATAAAGGTGTGTTGTCAAGAAAGGAGGCTTTGGAGGGTAGGACAGGTCAAACAATCACACTTGCAAGATATTTTCAATGGCCATATAGTTTCCAAAGAGACAGAGGAGACATCTATTTAGAATATAAAGTTATATATCAGTAGGTAAGTATGTATTTATTCATACAAAAGATTTGATGCATGATCATAGTTTGTACTTCTAGAGGGGGAAGCCAGACCAGAGGATGCATCTATCTATAAGTATCTTCAATGGTTTTTATATTTCAAAAATTACCTCTTGGGAAATGTCAGGCCGATTGCAGAGTGTGTGTCCCTCTCCTCCTGTGAGTAAAGAATGCCTAAATGATTGTGGGAGGGATGGCTTTTTATATCTGGGCTTATGAACTGAATTGACGGATCTAAAGCAGGTGTGTGTAATGGGAGGGCCCCCTGAGGGGGCGGTGCGGAGGGCGGCCCCACGGGATGCCAACCAATCGGGGCCAGCCGTCATGACACGTCAGGATCAATTCCGACCGTCGCCACGGCAACCCCGCCGTCAACAAACCTGGGATCACGATCCGCATCGCTCCCCCACCGACGCACGAAAGGGGGAAACAGGGCGGTCAGTTTTGACCATCCCGACCCGCATAGCCATCCATCTCCAAGGCATGGATTGCCAGAGATCGGATGGCTTATGTGCGCCGGGCAGTGACTGTGCGGACCGCCCATTCCGGGACCGTCCCATCCCAGCTCCTTCCAAGGGCGGATGTGATGTCACACATTGTGTGGCTTACCAGATCTCCCCACATACAAGTCCCAGAATGCCTCTGGGGAGGCTCACGATCTGTGTGACAAGTCATAAATTCAAGAAAACAAAAGGAGAAAAAGGAAGATGTAAATAACAACATATATTGGACATACTATGTTATATAAACCATACAATGTATCCAAATATCGCTTTAGATTCGTTGGTATTTACATTGCTGTTGATCATGTATAACAGAAAAGATGTACTTCCACATCATACAGTTATATTAACAAGATTTCTTTGTTATTGTTATACATTTACATACATTGATGGAAATAATATACATTCATATATATTGATGGTAATAATATAGCATTAAATACAAAAGATTATTTTATATTATAGCATTGCACTTCTGATTTTATTTTGCCTATAACTTCGAGGTCATTAAGGACCTCCAACTTTTTGCCAGAAAATTAATTTTGAAACAAATGTACAATAAAAAAAGTTCAGAGCCGAACACCCAGCTAGATAAAAAAGAAGAAGAGGCAGTAAATACTCTAGTGAGCCTCCTCGAAGAAAACGATCCCCCTGATCTCATTGATCAAGTTAATCTAGAAGACCTTCTAGTGGGTGAGAACATAAAAAATAGAGACCCCTCGACATCGATAGCCACCGGTAAAAATAAAAAGAAATCAGATTTTTTTCCGGCACTAAATACTAATCCTAACGTTCAAGCTTTTGTCAATTTCACCACTAATGAAATAAAAAAGATTAAACCAAAAAAATCTACGGGCAATCTATCACGAGAAGAACAAAAAGCACTACGGGATTTATCAGATAATACCGACCTTGTCATAAAACAATCAGACAAAGGCGGTAATATTGTCCTATTGGACAAGGAGATTTATGTCAGTATGTGTATGAGAATTCTAAATAATACAGAATGGTATAAACCAATAACAGCATCAAAAATTAAAAATTTCTACACTGAATTCTACCACTTAGTGGATACTGCCCGAACCAATAATGTCCTGAATAAGAACGATTGGGAATTTGTACGCACCAAAATACCACGCACTCCCACGTTCTATGCTCTTCCGAAATTGCATAAAAGCCTATCGCAACCAACAGGACGCCCAATAATATCAGGGAATGGCTCACTAACTGAAAATCTCAGCCAATTTATAGACAATTTTCTACGTCCATACGTTATAGGTTTACCAAGTTATGTAAAAGACACTATTCATCTGCTTCAAAATGTAGAGGGAATACAAGTTCCCCTACAAACATACCTGGTGGCTATCGATGTCGAGGCCCTATACAGTTCCATCCCCCACGACAAAGGCTTGGCCTGTATCCAACACATATTGTCACAAAATTGTCGATATGATTGGCCTCTAAATAATTTTCTTTTGGATTCTCTCAGCTTCATTTTACATCATAACTTCTTCACCTTCAATGGTTCCCACTACCTCCAGGTACAGGGCGTTGCGATGGGGACAGGCTGTGCCCCATCGTACGCAAACCTGTACCTGGGAGAGTGGGAACGCTCCCTGCATATGGGGGATATTGGAAGTGATGGTATGGAACATGCCATAATATGGCTAAGATATATCGATGACGTCCTAATGATCTGGGACGGTAATCTGTCTGAACTCGATCAGTTCTTAAAAAAACTGAACAATAATACATTCAATCTAAAATTTACTGCAAATTGGGATCCAGATATGATTACCTTCTTAGACATTCAATTAATTAAGGACTCAGAGGGCTTTATAAGAAGTAATCTATATAGAAAGCCAACGGCAGGGAACTGCATATTACATGCCAGCAGTTTCCACCCAAAACCACTTATAAATTCCATACCTTTTAGTCAATATTTAAGAATCAGGAGAAATTGCTCGCGTGAACAGGATTACAAAAAAGAAGCTGATAATCTGAGAAAAAGCTTATCAGATCGAGGATATTCCAAATCTTGTTTAAAAAAAGCTTTTCATAAAGCTAATGAAAAAAACAGGCATGAACTCCTTTTCAAAACACGGACAAAAAAAGAGATAGATAACACTCCTCGCATCATTACGCGCTTCTCTAATCAGCAAAGGGATATCCAACGTATCATAGAAAAATATTGGCACCTCCTCAAAATGGATCCAAACATCAACCAATTTGTTTCTGAAAAACCACATTTTACCTTTAAACGCGCAACATCGTTAAAAGACAAGCTTGTTGCTAGCGAATTTAAAACTGGACCCTCAAGGGATCCATGTAAATATCAAGGTACCTTTAAATGTGGGGGTTGCCAATATTGTCAATTCATGAATGTGAGGAAGGGCATTAAATTGCCGAATGGAGAGTTGTACCGTCCACACCATTTTGCAAACTGTAAGACCCAAGGGGTAGTTTATATGCTCAAATGTGAATGCCCCTCTTTCTACATAGGAAAAACTAAGTTAGAATTTTGGCAGAGAGCATACAAACATATCCATTCAATGAAAACTAAAAATCCAGATCTGCCCCTAGGCAGACATGTCATCCAGATGCATGATGGGAGATTTCCCAAAATCTCCTTCATCATCCTAGACAGGGTCCATATAGGTATTCGAGGTGGGGACTGGAATAAAATTCTCCTTCAAAAAGAACAAAAATGGATCTTCAGACTCCAAGCCACTACACCTCCAGGCTTGAATGAGATGATCTCATACAAGCCCTTTTTGGAGGGATTCGTATCGGGAAAATCTGAGTGGAAAATGACTTGAAATAAAAAATCCCATATTAGGTCCCTATGTCTCTCTTTCTCTTTCCTTCCTTTTTCGTGACCCCCCCCCCCCTTCTTTTTTTTTTTTTTTCTCCTGAAACCGTATCATGCCTAAAAATCTAGGTGATGATGTCACGCTTTAAACATCTGATGCCACTGGCTATATCCATTTAAAAAGTGTCCTGGGAACCTATGTAGTGACTGGGGAACAATATGACTATATATCCTATACTTTTATTTATTGAAACCTATTAAATTTAGCAGGCATATCTGTTTCAAGAAAGTGACAATAAAAATACCATTCGTGACATCATGGCCTAAGATATGATAGGCAAAATAAAATCAGAAGTGCAATGCTATAATATAAAATAATCTTTTGTATTTAATGCTATATTATTACCATCAATATATATGAATGTATATTATTTCCATCAATGTATGTAAATGTATAACAAAAACAAAGAAATCTTGTTAATATAACTGTATGATGTGGAAGTACATTTTTTCTGTTATACATGATCAACAGCAATGTAAATACCAACGAATCTAAAGCGATATTTGGATACATTGTATGGTTTATATAACATAGTATGTCCAATATATGTTGTTATTTACATCTTCCTTTTTCTCCTTTTGTTTTCTTGAATTTATGACTTGTCACACAGATCGTGAGCCTCCCCAGAGGCATTCTGGGACTTGTATGCGGGGAGATCTGGTAAGCCACACAATGTGTGACATCACATCCGCCCTTGGAAGGAGCTGGGATGGGACGGTCCCGGAATGGGCGGTCCGCACAGTCACTGCCCGGCGCACGTAAGCCATCCGATCTCTGGCAATCCATGCCTTGGAGATGGATGGCTATGTGGGTCGGGATGGTCAAAACTGACCGCCCTGTTTCCCCCTTTCGTGCGTCGGTGGGGGAGCGATGCGGATCGTGATCCCAGGTTTGTTGACGGCGGGGTTGCCGTGGCGACGGTCGGAATTGATCCTGACGTGTCATGACGGCTGGCCCCGATTGGTTGGCATCCCGTGGGGCCGCCCTCCGCACCGCCCCCTCAGGGGGCCCTCCCATTACACACACCTGCTTTAGATCCGTCAATTCAGTTCATAAGCCCAGATATAAAAAGCCATCCCTCCCACAATCATTTAGGCATTCTTTACTCACAGGAGGAGAGGGACACACACTCTGCAATCGGCCTGACATTTCCCAAGAGGTAATTTTTGAAATATAAAAACCATTGAAGATACTTATAGATAGATGCATCCTCTGGTCTGGCTTCCCCCTCTAGAAGTACAAACTATGATCATGCATCAAATCTTTTGTATGAATAAATACATACTTACCTACTGATATATAACTTTATATTCTAAATAGATGTCTCCTCTGTCTCTTTGGAAACTATATGGCCATTGAAAATATCTTGCAAGTGTGATTGTTTGACCTGTCCTACCCTCCAAAGCCTCCTTTCTTGACAACACACCTTTATAAGGTAGGTATCCCTTTGAGAGCACGAATGTCTTTTGCAAAGGGAACAATTTATACCCTGCAAGATTATATCTATCTGGTTTTATTTTAGAACCCATATTCCTATTACAATGTTTAAATGACTACCCAATACCCAGGGATATGTAAACCTAAAATCCCACAAACCCGATTTAAACATTAATATGTTAAGAGATATATCTCTTCATACCGTTATTCTCTAACTAAGAAAGCATGTTACCAACAAATAAGAATACAACATTTATATTTTCTAACTTAATCTTTCTAGCATGGCGGACTATATAAGCTGGTGCTTTTTGGGTATGGACCCCGTGTAGTGACTCAGTGCTTCTGTCCTACGTCTCTGTCCCTATCTCGGCTCCTTATCCAGTACTGATTCACCCATCTCTCTCTTCCCTTTTTGGATTGAGTAGGAATGATCTGAATCCTCAGTACAAACCCCCGTATACACCTCCTAGCATGTGATCCTGGAGAATGCTAAAACGATCAAGTTTTTAAAGACGACTCTTTACAGATCGAATGACAAAAAAAGACATGGTATGTGTATGATGAGATATGGTGAATACTATACAATGAAAAACAAATGATATATAACTAGAAGTTGTACCATGATATAAAATTAACAATTTTGTTTCTGTTTTTGTAGAACAGTGTAAAATAGTTATAAACAGTCAATTGGAACCAAGGTTTAAAAATACCCCTGAAGAAGAGTATCATTGAAACGCGTAGGGTCTTCAAAACCACATTACAGGTTCCTCCATGTCTAAATGATCATTGGATCTACCAATATAAAGAGTCACCCAATTTTTAACGTTTTCTTTCAAAATTGTGCAATTGTGTAATATTTTTGGCCCTCTTGCCAATTACTGTATATATATATTTTATTGTGTTTATTATCAATAAACCATTTTCTTTGGTTATACCTACCTGTGTCGTTACCCGTCATAGTCCCAATCTGGGGGATATTGTCCATATTTATGCTTTATACTAGCTAAAGGGATGAGGGTTTAAAACGACCCAGCACTTTTTCAAACCTATCCAACTCCCACACCCCCTCTTGTTATCTATATAACCGGGTGGAAGACACCCAAACCCCCCTTTCCTTTTCAACTGTGGTTGTTGGCTTAAATAAACAACTAATTTACAATATATAAAATATCTATTTGGAATAATGATGAGATATAGAGGTAAGGGCTGGGAGACCTTTGTCTCCCAGGCTTACCTTGATTTCTCAAATAAAGCGAAAAAAGACTCCGAAATTAACACAATGTTTTTCAATCTTAGAAAGCTATTAGAGAAAAAGTCATCATATTATTGGCATACACATTCATTCGAGCAATATAATCTCAATAATGTAGCACCATTTGGATTAAGAGTACAGATTTTCCCCACCCTGGAAAACCCAGACTCTTCTTTCAAAAAAGAATGGGAAACAATCCTGTTAAGATGCTCTCAGGATATGATGGCACTTCTGACAGTCCAATATAAAAAGAAAATGAAAGAGATTGAGAAGGAATTAGAGACCGTATATGAACAACTTTCAAAATTAAAGACCCACCCTGCATTTTCAAGACTTGAAAAAGAACTTGATGAACATCTAGACAAATACAATAAAGATATCATTATCAAAAAAGACAAAAAATTGCATAGAGATATAAAGGCCTTTAATGATGAAAGAGCATATACATGGAACACAATAAGAAATCCAACCAAAAAACAATTTCAAAGAAATAGAGGTCCCCAAAAACAGGAAGACTACTCTTCTTTATCTGATGCATCTTCAACTTCTTCTCTCTATAACAGGTCTGATCTTCCCACACGCATAAAGCACGGAAGCAAAAAGAAACGTAGCTCTCAGGAAGAGGGCTCATACGAAAACCAGTATAAAAAACGAATCACTGAAAAAGCAACACATGCACCTCCACCTTTAAAAACTTTACTGGTGACAGGTAATATTATGGGTGGTTTGGCCTCCTCCTCACTATCTCTTCCACCTCCTTCTCGAAGTGACACCCCTATTTCTCACAATTCTAACACGCCTTCTACTTATGAAGGCAACACTTCTGAATCTATGTCTACTTCTCTTCCGGGTTTTTCTCGTTCTCTTGTGGACCCTCTGCCACCCAGCTAACACAAATTGTCGATAAAAAAGATATGAGCTCTACTTTAAATATTGTAAATCTGTCGAGTTACCCTTTGAATGATATAGAGAGGCGCGTTTTGATGCGAGGATTAAGTTTCTGTCCAAATGAAGATATAGATAACTTCGAGGTCATTAAGGACCTCCAACTTTTTGCCAGAAAATTAATTTTGAAACAAATGTAAAATAAAAAAAGTTCAGAGCCGAACACCCAGCTAGATAAAAAAGAAGAAGAGGCAGTAAATACTCTAGTGAGCCTCCTCGAAGAAAACGATCCCCCTGATCTCATTGATCAAGTTAATCTAGAAGACCTTCTAGTGGGTGAGAACATAAAAAATAGAGACCCCTCGACATCGATAGCCACCGGTAAAAATAAAAAGAAATCAGATTTTTTCCGGCACTAAATATTAATCCTAACGTTCAAGCTTTTGTCAATTTCACCACTAATGAAATAAAAAAGATTAAACCAAAAAAATCTACGGGCAATCTATCACGAGAAGAACAAAAAGCACTACGGGATTTATCAGATAATACCGACCTTGTCATAAAACAATCAGACAAAGGCGGTAATATTGTCCTATTGGACAAGGAGATTTATGTCAGTATGTGTATGAGAATTCTAAATAATACAGAATGGTATAAACCAATAACAGCATCAAAAATTAAAAATTTCTACACTGAATTCTACCACTTAGTGGATACTGCCCGAACCAATAATGTCCTGAATAAGAACGATTGGGAATTTGTACGCACCAAAATACCACGCACTCCCACGTTCTATGCTCTTCCGAAATTGCATAAAAGCCTATCGCAACCAACAGGACGCCCAATAATATCAGGGAATGGCTCACTAACTGAAAATCTCAGCCAATTTATAGACAATTTTCTACGTCCATACGTTATAGGTTTACCAAGTTATGTAAAAGACACTATTCATCTGCTTCAAAATGTAGAGGGAATACAAGTTCCCCTACAAACATACCTGGTGGCTATCGATGTCGAGGCCCTATACAGTTCCATCCCCCACGACAAAGGCTTGGCCTGTATCCAACACATATTGTCACAAAATTGTCGATATGATTGGCCTCTAAATAATTTTCTTTTGGATTCTCTCAGCTTCATTTTACATCATAACTTCTTCACCTTCAATGGTTCCCACTACCTCCAGGTACAGGGCGTTGCGATGGGGACAGGCTGTGCCCCATCGTACGCAAACCTGTACCTGGGGGAGTGGGAACGCTCCCTGCATATGGGGGATATTGGAAGTGATGGTATGGAACATGCCATAATATGGCTAAGATATATCGATGACGTCCTAATGATCTGGGACGGTAATCTGTCTGAACTCGATCAGTTCTTAAAAAAACTGAACAATAATACATTCAATCTAAAATTTACTGCAAATTGGGATCCAGATATGATTACCTTCTTAGACATCCAATTAATTAAGGACTCAGAGGGCTTTATAAGAAGTAATCTATATAGAAAGCCAACGGCAGGGAACTGCATATTACACGCCAGCAGTTTCCACCCAAAACCACTTATAAATTCCATACCTTTTAGTCAATATTTAAGAATCAGGAGAAATTGCTCGCGTGAACAGGATTACAAAAAAGAAGCTGATAATCTGAGAAAAAGCTTATCAGATCGAGGATATTCCAAATCTTGTTTAAAAAAAGCTTTTCATAAAGCTAATGAAAAAAACAGGCATGAACTCCTTTTCAAAACACGGACAAAAAAAGAGATAGATAACACTCCTCGCATCATTACGCGCTTCTCTAATCAGCAAAGGGATATCCAACGTATCATAGAAAAATATTGGCACCTCCTCAAAATGGATCCAAACATCAACCAATTTGTTTCTGAAAAACCACATTTTACCTTTAAACGCGCAACATCGTTAAAAGACAAGCTTGTTGCTAGCGAATTTAAAACTGGACCCTCAAGGGATCCATGTAAATATCAAGGTACCTTTAAATGTGGGGGTTGCCAATATTGTCAATTCATGAATGTGAGGAAGGGCATTAAATTGCCGAATGGAGAGTTGTACCGTCCACACCATTTTGCAAACTGTAAGACCCAAGGGGTAGTTTATATGCTCAAATGTGAATGCCCCTCTTTCTACATAGGAAAAACTAAGTTAGAATTTTGGCAGAGAGCATACAAACATATCCATTCAATGAAAACTAAAAATCCAGATCTGCCCCTAGGCAGACATGTCATCCAGATGCATGATGGGAGATTTCCCAAAATCTCCTTCATCATCCTAGACAGGGTCCATATAGGTATTCGAGGTGGGGACTGGAATAAAATTCTCCTTCAAAAAGAACAAAAATGGATCTTCAGACTCCAAGCCACTACACCTCCAGGCTTGAATGAGATGATCTCATACAAGCCCTTTTTGGAGGGATTCGTATCGGGAAAATCTGAGTGGAAAATGACTTGAAATAAAAAATCCCATATTAGGTCCCTATGTCTCTCTTTCTCTTTCCTTCCTTTTTCGTGACCCCGCCCCTTTTTTTTTTTTTTTTTTTTTTTTTTCTCCTGAAACCGTATCATGCCTAAAAATCTAGGTGATGATGTCACGCTTTAAACATCTGATGCCACTGGCTATATCCATTTAAAAAGTGTCCTGGGAACCTATGTAGTGACTGGGGAACAATATGACTATATATCCTATACTTTTATTTATTGAAACCTATTAAATTTAGCAGGCATATCTGTTTCAAGAAAGTGACAATAAAAATACCATTCGTGACATCATGGCCTAAGATATGATAGGCAAAATAAAATCAGAAGTGCAATGCTATAATATAAAATAATCTTTTGTATTTAATGCTATATTATTACCATCAATATATATGAATGTATATTATTTCCATCAATGTATGTAAATGTATAACAATAACAAAGAAATCTTGTTAATATAACTGTATGATGTGGAAGTACATCTTTTCTGTTATACATGATCAACAGCAATGTAAATACCAACGAATCTAAAGCGATATTTGGATACATTGTATGGTTTATATAACATAGTATGTCCAATATATGTTGTTATTTACATCTTCCTTTTTCTCCTTTTGTTTTCTTGAATTTATGACTTGTCACACAGATCGTGAGCCTCCCCAGAGGCATTCTGGGACTTGTATGCGGGGAGATCTGGTAAGCCACACAATGTGTGACATCACATCCGCCCTTGGAAGGAGCTGGGATGGGATGGTCCCGGAATGGGCGGTCCGCACAGTCACTGCCCGGCGCACGTAAGCCATCCGATCTCTGGCAATCCATGTCTTGGAGATGGATGGCTATGCGGGTCGGGATGGTCAAAACTGACCGCCCTGTTTCCCCCTTTCGTGCGTCGGTGGGGGAGCGATGCGGATCGTGATCCCAGGTTTGTTGACGGCGGGGTTGCCGTGGCGACGGTCGGAATTGATCCTGACGTGTCATGACGGCTGGCCCCGATTGGTTGGCATCCCGTGGGGCCGCCCTCCGCACCGCCCCCTCAGGGGGCCCTCCCATTACACACACCTGCTTTAGATCCGTCAATTCAGTTCATAAGCCCAGATATAAAAAGCCATCCCTCCCACAATCATTTAGGCATTCTTTACTCACAGGAGGAGAGGGACACACACTCTGCAATCGGCCTGACATTTCCCAAGAGGTAATTTTTGAAATATAAAAACCATTGAAGATACTTATAGATAGATGCATCCTCTGGTCTGGCTTCCCCCTCTAGAAGTACAAACTATGATCATGCATCAAATCTTTTGTATGAATAAATACATACTTACCTACTGATATATAACTTTATATTCTAAATAGATGTCTCCTCTGTCTCTTTGGAAACTATATGGCCATTGAAATTATCTTGCAAGTGTGATTGTTTGACCTGTCCTACCCTCCAAAGCCTCCTTTCTTGACAACACACCTTTATAAGGTAGGTATCCCTTTGAGAGCACGAATGTCTTTTGCAAAGGGAACAATTTATACCCTGCAAGATTATATCTATCTGGTTTTATTTTAGAACCCATATTCCTATTACAATGTTTAAATGACTACCCAATACCCAGGGATATGTAAACCTAAAATCCCACAAACCCGATTTAAACATTAATATGTTAAGAGATATATCTCTTCATACCGTTATTCTCTAACTAAGAAAGCATGTTACCAACAAATAAGAATACAACATTTATATTTTCTAACTTAATCTTTCTAGAATGGCGGACTATATAAGCTGGTGCTTTTTGGGTATGGACCCCGTGTAGTGACTCAGTGCTTCTGTCCTACGTCTCTGTCCCTATCTCGGCTCCTTATCCAGTACTGATTCACCCATCTCTCTCTTCCCTTTTTGGATTGAGTAGGAATGATCTGAATCCTCAGTACAAACCCCCGTATACACCTCCTAGCATGTGATCCTGGAGAATGCTAAAACGATCAAGTTTTTAAAGACGACTCTTTACAGATCGAATGACAAAAAAAGACATGGTATGCGTATGATGAGATATGGTGAATACTATACAATGAAAAACAAATGATATATAACTAGAAGTTGTACCATGATATAAAATTAACAATTTTGTTTCTGTTTTTGTAGAACAGTGTAAAATAGTTATAAACAGTCAATTGGAACCAAGGTTTAAATATACCCCTGAAGAAGAGTATCATTGAAACGCGTAGGGTCTTCAAAACCACATTACAGGTTCCTCCATGTCTAAATGATCATTGGATCTACCAATATAAAGAGTCGCCCAATTTTTAACGTTTTCTTTCAAAATTGTGCAATTGTGTAATATTTTTGGCCCTCTTGCCAATTACTGTATATATATATTTTATTGTGTTTATTATCAATAAACCATTTTCTTTGGTTATACCTACCTGTGTCGTTACCCGTCATAGTCCCAATCTGGGGGATCTTGTCCATATTTATGCTTTATACTAGCTAAAGGGATGAGGGTTTAAAAAGACCCAGCACTTTTTCAAACCTATCCAACTCCCACACCCCCTCTTGTTCCTCTAAAATTAAAACTTTTCCTTTCTTGTTTTATTTTTTAATTGAAAATGACGCTCAGCGTGGCGTGCATATTCAATGAACTCATGGAGCCTGCAAGTTCTGTGGGTTATCATGTGCTTGGTCACGAAACCAGAAACAATTAATTTTTTATAATTGCAGTTGCCTGCCAGTGAGTGTCAGGTCCACAGACTGTACTGGTCCCATTGCAGTGCCCACCACTCATATATACGGTGGCACAGCACCTTGCAAATTAAAAAATAATTTATTTTTTATAATTGCAGTTGCCTGCCAGTGAGTGTCAGGTCCACAGACTGTACTGTGCCCACTGCAGTGCCCACCACTCATATACGGTGGCACAGCACCTTGCAAATTAAAAAATAATTTATTTTTTATAATTGCAGTTGCCTGCCAGTGAGTGTCAGGTCCAGACTGTACTGTACCCACTGCCCAACACTCATATAGGGTGGCACAGCACCTTGCATGCATAGTACCACTAATCTAAAAAAAATGACAGGCAGAGGCAGGCCACCCCGCAGGGGCCGTCGTGGTCGTGGTGTTGTGATTTCCTTTGGCCCTAGAATAATGCCCAGTGTTCAGAAGCCACGTACCCTGAACTCAAAAAATTCTGAGGGCATAGTTGACTGGCTTACACGGGACACCCAATCTTCTACAGCTTCCGCTCGGAACCTTGATGCACCATCCTCCTCCAGCTCAGCTTCGGGCACCTCTCAATTTACCACTCGCCCACCCGCCGGCACCACCAACACTAGCACCACAGCCGCTTCACTTGATCTGTCAGAGGAGTTATTTACACATCAGTTGGAAGAAATGAGTGATGCGCAACCATTAGTGCCAGAGGATGTAGATAACGGGGATATGTCTCAGTCAGGCAGCATTATACACATGGACATACATTGTGATGATGATGATGACGTTGTACCTGCTGCTGCTGCCTTTGCTGAGTTGTCAAGTGAAGCGGCTGATGATGACGATGTGTCTGTCACCTGGATGCCTGCTCGAAGAGAAGAAGAGGGGGAAAGTTCAGATGGGGAGACAGAGAGGAGGAGGAGACGAGATGTCATCGCAAAGGAGCTAGTGGCACAGTCAGACAGCATGTATCGGCACCCGGGGTCAGCCAGACAGCACGCCAATCAATGCAAGCTGTTGCCACCACCAGAAAGAATGCCGTCATTGCAAAGCTCAGCAGTGTGGCATTTTTTTTGTGTGTCTGCCTCTGATAACAGCGATGCCATTTGCAACCTGTGCCAAAAGAAACTGAGTCGTGGGAAGTCCAACACCCACCTAGGTACAACTGCTTTGCGAAGGCACATGATCTCACATCACAAACGCTTATGGGATCAACACATGAGTGCAAGCAGCACACAAACTCAAAGCCACCATCCTCCTCCTGGTCCAGCATCTTCAGCCACGTCAACCACTGCTGTCCTCCTTGCCCCCTATCAACAACCCGCCACTCCGCCTCTCACCTTCAGCAGTTCCTGCTCATCTGCCCACAGTCAGGTGTCTGTCAAGGAAATGTTTGAGCGTAAGAAGCCAATGTGACAGAGTCACCCCCTTGCCCTGCGTCTGACAGCTGGCTTGTCGGAACTCTTAGCCCGCCAGCTTTTACCATACAAGCTGGTGGAGTCTGAGGCCTTCAAAAAATTTGTAGCTATTGGGACACCACAGTGGAAGGTACCCGGCCGAAATTTTTTTTCACAAAAGGCAATCCCCAACCTGTACTCTATTGTGGAAAAGGAAGTCATGTCATGTCTGGCACACAGTGTTGGAGCAAAGGGTCCATCTGACCACTGATACCTGGTCTGCAAAGCACGGTCAGGGCAGGTATATCACTTACACTGCGCATTGGGTAAACTTGCTGGCGGCTGCCAAGCATGGAATGCGTGGCTCTGCAGATGAGTTGGTGACACCACCACGACTTGCAGGCAGGCCTGCTGCCAAATCCTCTACTCCTCCTACTCCATCCTCTTTGCTAACCTCAGCTGAGTCCTCTTCTGCTGTTGCGTCTTGCTCCACACCAACTGCACCCCCCCAGCTCCCCAGGGGCTACTCCACATGCCGGATACGACAGTGTCACGCCGCCTTGGGGTTGACTTGCCTGAAAGTAGAGAGTCACACTGGACCAGCACTAATGTCCGCCCTGAACGCACAGGTGGATCAGTGTCTGACCCCGCTCCAACTGGAGATCGGCAAAGTGGTGTGTGACAACGGAAGCAATTTGTTGGCGGCATTGAATTTGGGCAAGTTGACACATGTGCCGTGCATGGCACATGTGTTGAATCTGATTGTACAACACTTTGTGCATAAGTACCCAGGCTTACAGGAAGGTGTGTGGCCATTTCAGGCGTTCCTACACGGCCATGGCGCACTTTTCAGATATTCAGCGGCGAAACAACATGCCAGTGAGGCGCTTTATTTGCGACAGCCCGACACGTTGGAATTCAACACTCCTAATGTTCAACCGCCTGCTCCAACAAGAAAAAGCCATCAACGAGTATTTGTATGACTGGGGTGCTAGGACAGCCTCGGCGCAGCTGGGTATTTTTTTGCCACATTACTGGACGCTCCTGCGCAATGCCTGTAGGCTCATGCGTCCTTTTGAGGAGGTGAAAAACCTAGTCAGTCACACCGAAGGCACCATCAGCGACATCATCCCATATGTTTTCTTCCTGGAGCGTGCCCTACAAAGAGTGCTGGATCAGGCCGTAGATGAGCGTGAAGAGGAAGAGTTGTGGTCACCATTAGAGTTGAGCGGACACCTGGATGTCCGTGTTCGGCGGGTTCGGCCGAACTTGAAAAAAAAGTCCGGGTCCGTGTCCCGGACTTTTTCCGAACTTTACCCGGACACCGAACCCCATTGAAGTCAATGGGGACCCGAACTTTCAGGAACCCTAAAATGGCTCTAAAACACCAATGGAAAGGGCTAGAGTGCTGCAAATGGCAGCAAAACGTAGTTAAGAGCATGGCAAGTGCTCTGCAAACAAATGTGGATAGGGAAATAACTTAAAACAATAAAAAAAAACAGAAAAATAAAACAATTTTCTTCATCTGTGAAGGACGAGGCCCATATGGAGTAGGAGGGAGGTTGAGGTGGCGGTGGATGTGGCGGTGTAGGTGGAAGCGGCGGTGGAGGAGGACGAGGTAGCCAACACTGCTTTTTTTCAGTCATTTTAAATGAGGGTACACCCCAAAAGAGTGAGAAAGATCAAAAATATAACAATGGCTGGGTAAGGTTGGTATCCATCTCTATTCTGCACAAGGTACGGAAAAGTCCTGTGGGATCCATGCCTGGTTCATTTTAATGAACGTGAGCTTGTCCACATTGTCTCTGGACAGGCGGCTGCGCTTGTCTGTGGTAATGCCCCCAGCCGTGCTAAATACACGTTCAGATAATACACTGGCTGCAGGGCACGCCAGCACCTCCAAGGCGTAAAGGGCATACTCAGGCCATGTGCCCAATTTGGAGACCCAGAAGTTGAAGTGGGCAGACCCGTCATTCATTACATGTAGGTGTGTGCACACATACTGCTCCACCATGTTGGTAAAATGCTGCCTCCTGCTAAGACGTTCCATATGAGCTGCTGGTGTTGCTGTTTGTTGTGGCGTGCTGACAAAGCTTTTCCACATTTCGGCCATGCTAACCCTGCCTTCTGAGGTGCTGACGGTGCCCTGGTTGCGTTGGCGACCTCTTCCTCCTCCTCCTCTGCTTTGGCCTTGTGCTTCCACTGTGGCCCCACTGTCAGGTGGGAATGCCAGCAGTATCGCATCTACCAGCGTGTGCTTGTACTCGCGCATCTTGCGATCGCGCTCCAGTGAGTGAATTAAGGGTGGTACATTGTCCTTGTAACGGGGATCCAGCAGCATGGCCACCCAGTAATCAGCACAAGTTAGAATGTGGGCAACTCGGCGGTCATTGTGGAGACACTGCAGCATGTAATCGCTCATGTGTGCCAGGCTGCCTAGAGGCAACGAAAGGCTGTCCTCTGTGGGAGGTGTATCGTCTGTGTCCTCTGTATCCCCCCAGCCATGCACCAGTGATGGCCATGAGCTGGCCTTGGTGCCACCCTGCTGTGAACATGGTTCCATCTCCTCCTCCATCTCCTCCTCATCCTCCAGAACTGTGCCCCTGCTGGACAATTGTGTCCCTGGCGTTTGTGGGTGCAGGAAACCACCCTCGGAGCCACTTGTGAATGACTGCCCTGAAAGCCTTGGAAATGTTACCTCTTCATCCTCCTCCTCCTCCTCCTCCTCATCCTGTGCCACATCCTCTTCCATCATCGCCTGAATCGTTTTTTGAAGGAGGCATAGAAGTGGGATAGTTAAGCTGACAACGGCGTCATCGGCACTGGCCATGTTGGTGGAGTACTCAAAACAGCGCAACAAGGCACACAGGTCTTGCATGGAGGCCCAGTTATTGGTGGTGAAGTGGTGCTGTTCCGCAGAGCGACTCACGCGTGCGTGATGCAGCTTACACTCCACTATCTTTCCAGCATGTGCAAGGTGGAGTTCAACCTTGTGGGCACGTCACATATGAGGCGGTGAGCGGGAAGGCCGAAGTTACGCTGCAGCGCTGACAGGCGAGCAGCAGCAGGGTGAGAATGCCGAAAGTGCGCACAGACGGCCCGCACTTTCTGCAGCAGCTCTGACATATCGGGGTAATTTTTAAGGAACCTCTGCACCACCAAATTCAGCACATGCGCCAGGCAAGGGATGTGCGTCAAACCGGCTAGGCCCAGAGCTGCTATGAGATTTCACCCGTTATCGCACACCACCAGGCCGGGCTTGAGGCTCGCTGGCAGCAACCACTCATTTGTCTGCTGTTCCATGCTCCTCCACAACTCCTGCGCGGTGTGTGGTTTTTCCCCCAAACAGGCAAGTTTTAAAACTGCCTGCTGTCATTTACCCCTGGCCGTGCTGAAGTTGGTGGTGAAGGTGTTACGCTGACCGGATGAGGTGGCGGTACAGGATGAGGAAGCGGAGTAGGAGGAGTTAGGAACAGGAGGCAAACTGAAGCGCCCTGCAATCCTCGGTGGTGGAAGGACATGCGCCAAATTGCTATCCGCCTCAGGCCCATCCGCCACTGCATTTACCCAGTGTGCCGTTAGGGAGATATAACGCCCCTGACCGTGCTTACTGGTCCCCGTATCGGTAGTTAGGTGGACCTTGGCACAGATGGCGTTGCGCAGTGCACACCTGATTTTTCCCCCACTTGGTTGTGCAGGGAAGGGATTGGTTGCCTGGAAAAGTAGTGGCGGCTTGGCACGACGTACTGTGGGACAGCCACCGACATAAGGCTTTTAAAACTGTGCGTCTCCACCAGACGGAATGACAGCATTTCAAAGGTCAAGAATTTTGAAATGCTGGTATTCAGGGCCAGGGATCGCGGGTGGGTAGGGGGGTACTACCTCTTCCTCTGAAGTGTTTGGGAGATGGAAAGCTGAACGCTTCCACGGGACATTGTGGAGATGGTTGGTGACCCAGGTGGTGGTGTTGCTGACAGATCATCTGTTTGCGGGGTGGCAGGTGCCGGTATCACTACAGAGGTGGATGAAGAGGCCGAGACTGCAGCAGAAGAGGAAGCAGGAGGAGCCAGAGACCCTTCTTGGTTTTGAAGGTGTCTACTCCACTGCAGCTCGTGCTTTGCACTTATATGCCTGATCATGCAGGTTGTGCTCAGGTTGAGAAGGTTTATGCCTCGCTTCAGGCTCTGATTGCATAGGGTGCAAACCACTCATGTCCTGTCATCAGCACATTTTCTGAAGAACTTCCACGCTAGAGAACTCCTTTGAGCTGGCTTTGGTGCGCTCGTTCCCTTGCTGCGTTGGGCAGTAGCAGGCGTAGTGTCTAGGGCACGGCCGCTCTGCTTCTGCACCCTGCTCCCTCTTCTGCTGTGCTGGTGGCTCTGTGCGACCACCGCCTCTTCCTCCAAACTACTCAGGTCACCTGCATGACCTTCATTCCATGTGGGGTCGAGGACCTCATTGTCCTCCACATCATCTTCCACCCAGTCTTCACCCCTGCCCTCCTTGTTGGTCTCCACAATTCTGAGTGCCGCAGCAGTTGGCACCTGCGTTTCGTCATCATCGGAGACGTGCTGCGATGGTCCTTCCATGTACTCATCTTGAGAAATAAGTGGTTGGGCATCGCTGCACTCAATCTCTTCCACTTCTGGGGCAGGGCTAGGTGGATGGCCCTGGGAAACCCTGCTGACAGAGTCATCAAAAAGAATAAGAGACTGCTGCATGACTTGGGGCTCAGACTGCTTGCCTGATTTGCAAGGGGGTGAGGTGAAAGACAGTTGGACATCGGCTGCAGGTGCCAACTCATACCTTTCTGCAGGAGACTGGGTGGGAGACAATGTGAAGGAACTGGAGGCACTGTCAGCAGCAAACGAATCTACTATCGCCTCCACTTGTTCTGGCCCCATCACTTCTAGAGGCGCATGATGCCCTACCAAATACTGCTGCAGGTTCTGTCGCCTACTCACACTTGAGGAAGGTGTTTCACTTGTGCGTGTAGCTGGCACAGATCAACCACATCCTCTCCTTGCAACAGGAGCTCTACCAGAAGCACCAGGACCCAGGCCATGGCCCCTATTTGACGGTCTCCTCATATTTCTGTAATTTATGATCTTGCCCTAGAAAGGTGTTTATTGAATAGCGGAACAAAACAGCAACAGTATCGCACGGGTGTATCTCACAGTCAAATATGCAAACTATGCCGAATTTAATTTTTTTTACCCCAAAAGGGGGTTTATTAAATAGCGGAATAGAAAAGCAGTATACAAATACAACGGGTGTATCTCACAGTCAAATATGCAAACTATGCCGCAATTTAATTTTTTTCACACCAAAGGGTGTATATTGAATAGCGGAATAGAAAAAAGGATATAAAACGGTGTATCTCACACGTACAAACACAGACTAGGCCCCGATTACAATTTTTTGTACCCTAAAGGGAGGATGAGGAAGAGGAGTAGGAGGAGTTCGGAACAGGAGGCAAACTGAAGCTCCCTGCAATCCTTGGCGGTGGAAGGAGATGCGCCAAACAAATTTAAAAGGTGTATCTCACACGTACCGATACAGATTATGCCGTAATTTAATTTTTTACACTCCAAAAGGGTGTATATTGAATAGCGGAATAGAAAATTTTTTATAAAACAGTGTATCTCAAACGTACAAACACAGACTAGGCCCCGATTACAATTTTTGGTACCCTAAAGGGAGGATGAGGAAGAGGAGTAGGAGGAGTTCGGAACAGGAGGCAAACTGAAGCGCCCTGCAATCCTCGGCGGTGGAAGGAGATGCGCCAAACAAATTTAAAAGGTGTATCTCACACGTACCGATACAGACTATGCCGTAATTACATTTTTTACACTCCAAAAGGGTGTATATTGAATAGCGGAATAGGAAACATTTTATAAAACGGTGTATCTCACACGTACAAACACAGACTAGGCCCCGATTACAATTTTTTGAACCCTAAAGGCAGGATGAGGATGAGGAAGAGGAGTAGAAGGAGTTCGGAACAGGAGGAAAACTGAAGCGCCCTGCAATCCTCGGCGGTGGAAGGAGATGCGCCAAACAAATTTAAAAGGTGTATCTCACATGTACCGATACAGACTATGTTGTAATTTAATTTTTTACACTCCAAAAGGGTGTATATTGAATAGCGGAATAGAAAAAAATTTATAAAACGGTGTATCTTACACATACAAACAAAGATGAGGTCCCGATTACAATTTTTTGTACCCTAAAGGCAGGATGAGGAGTAGGAGGAGTTCGGAACAGGAGGCAAACTGAAGCACCCTGCAATCCTCGGCGGTGGAAGATGCGCCCAAAAAATTGGAAAGGTGTATCTCACACGTACCGATACAGACTATGCCGCAATTTTATTCTTTTTACCCCAAAGGGTGTAGATTGAATAGCGGAATAGAAAATATGATATAAAAAGGTGTATCTCAAACGTACAAACCCAGACTAGGCCCCGATTACAATTTTTTGTACCCTAAAGGCAGGATGAGGAGTAGGAGGAGTTCGGAACAGGAGGCAAACTGAAGAACCCTGCAATCCTCGGCGGTGTAAGATGCACCCAAAAAATTGGAAAGGTGTATCTCACATGTACCGATACAGATTATGCCGCAATTTAATTCTTTTTACCCCAAAAGGGTGTAGATTGAATAGCGGTGTGCTATGTAAGAGGATGTGGCACAGGATGAGGAGGAGGAGGATGAAGAGGTAACATTTCCAAGGCTTTCAGGGCAGTCATTCGCAAGGGGCTCTGAGGGTGGGTTCCATATTTTCTATTCCGCTATTTAATCTACACCTTTGGGGTAAAAACAATTAAATTACGGGATAGTCTCTATCGGTACGTGTGAGATACACCTTTCCAATTTTTGGGGCGCATCTCATACTGCCGAGGATTGCTGGGTGCTTCAGTGTGCCTCCTGCCTGTTCCGAACTCCTCCTACTCCTCATCCTGCCTTTGGGTGTACAAAAAATAGTAATCGGGGCCTAGTCTGGTTTTGTACGTGTGAGATACATACACCTTTTGATGTCATATTTTCTATTCCGCTATTTAATCTACACCTTTGGGGTAAAAACAATTAAATTGCGGGATAGTCTGTATCGGTATGTGTGAGATACACCTTTCCAATTTTTGGGGCGCATCTCATACTGCCAAGGATTGCAGGGTGCTTCAGTGTGCCTCCTGCCTGTTCCGAACTCCTCCTACTCCTCATCCTGCCTTTGGGGGTACAAAAAATAGTAATTTGGGCCTAGTCTGGTTCTGTACGTGTGAGATACATACACCTTTTGATATCATATTTTCTATTCCGCTATTTAATCTACACCTTTGGGGTAAAAACAATTAAATTGCGGATAGTCTGTATCGGTACGTGTGAGATACACCTTTCCAATTGTTGGGGCGCATCTCATACTGCCGAGGATTGCAGGGTGCTTCAGTGTGCCTCCTGCCTGTTCCGAACTCCTCCTACTCCTCATCCTGTCTTTGGGGGTACAAAAAATAGTAATTTGGGCCTAGTCTGGTTCTGTACGTGTGAGATACATACACCTTTTGATATCATATTTTCTATTCCGCTATTTAATCTACACCTTTGGGGTAAAAACAATTAAATTGCGGATAGTCTGTATCGGTACGTGTGAGATACACCTTTCCAATTTTTGGGGCGCATCTCATACTGCAGAGGATTGCAGGGTGCTTCAGTGTGCCTCCTGCCTGTTCCGAACTCCTCCTACTCCTCATCCTGCCTTTGGGGGTACAAAAAATAGTAATTTGCGCCTAGTCTGGTTCTGTACGTGTGAGATACATACACCTTTTGATATCATATTTTCTATTCCGCTATTTAATCTACACCTTTGGGGTAAAAACAATTAAATTGCGGGATAGTCTGTATCGGTACGTGTGAGATACACCTTTCCAATTTTTGGGGCGCATCTCATACTGCCGAGGATTGCAGGGTGCTTCAGTGTGCCTCCTGCCTGTTCCGAACTCCTCCTACTCCTCATCCTGCCTTTGGGGGTACAAAAAATAGTAATTTTGGCCTAGTCTGGTTCTGTACGTGTGAGATACATACACCTTTTGATATCATATTTTCTATTCCGCTATTCAATATACACCTTTAGGGTAAAAACAATTACATTGCGGGATAGTCTGTATCGGTACGTGTGAGATACACCTTTCCAATTTTTGGGGCGCATCTCATACTGCCGAGGATTGCAGGGTGCTTCAGTGTGCCTCCTGCCTGTTCCGAACTCCTCCTACTCCTCATCCTGCCTTTGGGGGTACAAAAAATAGTGATTTTGGCCTAGTCTGGTTCTGTACGTGTGAGATACAATCACCTTTTGATATCATATTTTCTATTCCGCTATTCAATCTACACCCTTGGGGTAAAAACAATTAAATTGCGGGATAGTCTGTATTGGTACGTGTGAGATACACCTTTCCAATTTTTGGGGCGCATCTCATACTGCCGAGGATTGCAGGGTGCTTCAGTGTGCCTCCTGCCTGTTCCAAACTCCTCCTACTCCTCACCCTGCCTTTGGGGTACAAAAAATAGTAATTTGGGCCTAGTCTGGTTCTGTACGTGTGAGATACATACATCTTTTGAGATCATATTTTCTATTCCGCTATTCAATCTACACCCTTGGGGTAAAAACAATTAAATTGCGGGATAGTCTGTGTCGGTACGTGTGAGATACACCTTTCCAATTTTTGGGGCGCATCTCATACCGCCGAGGATTGCAGGGTGCTTCAGTGTGCCTCCTGCCTGTTCCGAACTCCTCCTACTCCTCATCCTGCCTTTGGGGGTACAAAAAATAGTAATCGGGGCCTAGTCTGGTTCTGTACGTGTGAGATACATACACCTTTTGATATCATATTTTCTATTCCGCTATTCAATATACACCTTTAGGGTAAAAACAATTAAATTGCGGGATAGTCTGTATCGGTACGTGTGAGATACACCTTTCCAATTTTTGGGGCGCATCTCATACCACCGAGGATTGCAGGGTGCTTCAGTCTGCCTCCTGCCTGTTCCGAACTCCTCCTACTCCTCATCCTGCCTTTGGGGGTACAAAAAATAGTAATCTGGGCCTAGTCTGTGTTTGTACGTGTGAGATACACCACCGTTTTGTAAAATTTTTCCTATTCCGCTATTCAATATACACCCTGTTTGAGTGTAAAAAATTAAATTACGGCATAGTCTGTATCGGTACATGTGAGATACACCTTTTTAAATTTGTTTGGCGCATCTCCTTCTACCGCCGAGGATTGCAGGGCGCTTCAGTTTGCCTCTTGTTCCGAACTCCTCCTACTCCTCTTCCTCATCCTGCCTTTAGGGTACAAAAAATAGTAATCGGGGCCTAGTCTGTGTTTGTACGTGTGAGATACACCGTTTTATAAAAATTTTCCTATTCCGCTATTCAATATACACCCTGTTTGAGTGTAAAAAATTAAATTACGGCATAGTCTGTATCGGTACATGTGAGATACACCTTTTTAAATTTGTTTGGCGCATCTCCTTCCACCGCCGAGGATTGCAGGGCGCTTCAGTTTGCCTCCTGTTCCCAACTCCTCCTACTCCTCTTCCTCATCCTGCCTTTAGGGTACCAAAAATTATAATCGGGGCCTAGTCTGTGTTTGTACGTGTGAGATACACTGTATTATAAAAATTTTCCTATTCCGCTATTCAATATACACCCTGTTTGAGTGTAAAAAATTAAATTATGGCATAGTCTGTATCGGTACGTGTGAGATACACCTTTTAAATTTGTTTGGCGCATCTCCTTCCACCGCCAAGGATTGCAGGGCGCTTCAGTTTGCCTCCTGTTCCGAACTCCTCCTACTCCTCTTCCTCATCCTCCCTTTAGGGTACAAAAATTTTTAATCGGGGCCTAGTCTGTGTTTGTACGTGTGAGATACACCGTTTTTTATCCTTTTTTCTATTCCGCTATTCAATATACACCCTTTTGGGGTAAAAAAAATTAAATTGCGGCATAGTTTGTATATTTGACTGTGAGATACACCCGTGCGATACTGTTGTTGTTTTGTTCCGCTATTCAATAAACACCTTTCTAGGGCAAGATCATAAATTACAGAAATATGAGGAGACCGTCAAATAGGGGCCGTGGCCTGGGTCGTGGTGCTGCTGGTAGAGCTCCTGTTGCAAGGAGAGGACGTGGTCGATCTGTGCCAGCTACACGCACAAGTGAAACACCTTCCTCAAGTGTGAGTAGTAGACAGAACCTGCAGCAGTATTTGGTAGGGCATCATGCGCCTCTAGAAGTGATGAGGCCAGAAGAAGTACAGGCGATAGTAGATTGGGTTGCTGACAATGCCTCCAGTTCCTTCACATCGTCACCCACCCAGTCTACTGCATAAAGGTCAGAGTTGGCACCTGCAGCCAATGTCCAACCGTCTTTCACCTCACCGCCTTGCAAATCAGGCAATTAGTCTGAGCCCCAAGTCATACAGCAGTCTCTTCTTCTTTTTGAGGACTCTGTCAGCAGGGTTTCCCAGGGCCATTAACCTAGCCCTGCCCCAGAAGTGGAAGAGATTTAGTGCAGCGATGCCCAACCACTTATTTCTCAAGATGAGTACATGGAAGGACCATCGCAGCACGTCTCCGATGATGACGAAACGCAGGTGCCAACTGCTGCAGCATTCAGAATTGCGGAGACCGACAAGGAGGGCAGGGGTGAAGACTTGGTGGAAGATGATGTGGAGGACGATGAGGTCCTCGACCCCACGTGGAATGAAGGTCACGCAGGTGACCTAAGTAGTTTGGAGGAAGAGACGGTGGTCGCACAGAGCCACCAGCACAGCAGAAGAGGGAGCAGGGTGCAGAAGCGGAGCGGCCGTGCCCTAGACACTATGCTTGCTACTGCCCAACGCAGCAAAGGAACGAGCGCACCAAAGCCAGCTCAAAGGAGTTCTCTAGCATGGAAGTTCTTCAGAAAATGTGCTGATGACAGGACATGAGTGGTTTGCACCCTGTGCAATCAGAGCCTGAAGCGAGGCATAAACCTTCTCAACCTGAGCACAACCTGCATGATCAGGCATCTAAGTGCAAAGCACGAGCTGCAGTGGAGTAGACACCTTCAAAACTAAGAAAGGTCTCTGGCTCCTCCTGCTTCCTCTTCTGCTGCAGTCTCGGCCTCTTCATCCACCTTTGTAGGGATACTGGCACCTGCCACCCCGCAAACAGACGATCTGTCAGCAACACCACCACCTGGGTCACCAACCATCTCCACAATGTCCCGTGGAAGCGTTCAGCTTTCCATCTCCCAAACACTTGAGGGGAAGAGGAAGTACCCCCCTATCCACCCGCGATCCCTGGCCCTGAATGCCAGCATTTCAAAATTCTTGGCCTTTGAAATGCTGTCATTCCGTCTGGTGGAGACGCACAGTTTTAAAAGCCTTATGTCGGTGGCTGTCCCACAGTACGTCGTGCCCAGCCGCCACTACTTTTCCAGGCAAGCCAACCCTTCCCTGCAAAACCATGTGGGGGAAAAAAATCAGGTGTGCACTGCGCAACGCCATCTGTGCCAAGGTCCACCTAACTACCGATACGTGGACCAGTAAGCACGGTCAGGGGCGTTATATCTCGCTAACGGCACATTGGGTAAATGCAGTGGCGGATGGGCCTGAGGCGGATAGCAATTTGGCGCATGTCCTTCCACCACCGAGGATTGCAGGGTGCTTCAGTTTGCCTCCTGTTCCTAACTCCTCCTACTCCGCTTCCTCATCCTCTACCGCCTCCTCATCCGGTCAGCGTAACACCTTCACCACCAACTTCAGCACGGCCAGGGGTAAACGACAGCAGGCAATTTTAAAACTTGCCTGTTTGGGGGAAAAACCACACACCGTGCAGGAGTTGTGGAGGAGCATGGAACAGCAGACAAATGAGTGGTTGCTGCCGGCGAGCCTCAAGCCCGGCCTGGTGGTGTGCGATAACGGGTGAAATCTCATAGCAGCTCTGGGCCTAGCCGGTTTGACGCACATCCCTTGCCTGGCGCATGTGCTGAACTTGGTGGTGCAGAGGTTCCTTAAAAATTACCCCAATATGTCAGAGCTGCTGCAGAAAGTGCGGGCCGTCTGTGCGCACTTTCGGCGTTCTCACCCTGCTGCTGCTCGCCTGTCAGTGCTGCAGTGTAACTTCGGCCTTCCCGCTCACCGCCTCATATGTGACGTGCCCACAAGTTGGAACTCCACCTTGCACATGCTGGAAAGACTGTGCGAGTAGCAGCAGGCCATAGTGGAGTTTCAGCTGCAGCACGCACGCGTGAGTCGCTCTGCGGAACAGCACCACCTCACCACCAAAAACTGGGCCTCCATGCGAGACCTGTGTGCCTTGTTGCGCTGTTTTGAGTACTCCACCAACATGGCCAGTGCCGATGACGCCGTTGTCAGCTTAACTATCCCACTTCTATGCCTCCTTCAAAAAACGATTCGGGCGATGATGGAAGAGGATGTGGCACAGGATGAGGAGGAGGAGGAGGAGGATGAAGAGGTAACATTTCCAAGGCTTTTAGGGCAGTCATTCGCAAGGGGCTCCGAGGGTGGGTTCCTGCACACACAAACGCCAGGGACACAATTGTCCAGCAGGGGCACAGTTCTGGAGGATGAGGAGGATGTAAAGGAGGAGATGGAGGAGGAGATGGAACCATGTTCACAGCAGGGTGGCACCCAGGCCAGTTCATGGCCATCACTGGTGCGTGGCTGGGGGGATACAGAGGACACAGACGATACACCTCCCACAGAGGACAGCCTTTCGTTGCCTCTGGGCAGCCTGGCACACATGAGCGATTACATGCTGCAGTGTCTCCACAACGACCGCCGAGTTACCCACATTCTAACTTGTGCTGATTACTGGGTGGCCACGCTGCTGGATCCCCGTTACAAGGACAAGGTATCGTTCTTAATTCACTCACTGGAGCGCGATCACAAGATGCGCGAGTACAAGCGCACGCTGGTAGACGCGATGCTGCTGGCATTACCACCTGACAGTGGGGCCACAGTGGAAGCACAAGGCAGAGGAGGAGGAGGAGGAAGAGGTCGCCAACGCAACCAGGGCACCGCCAGTACCTCAGAAGGCAGGGTTAGCATGGCCGAAATGTGGAAAAGCTTTGTCAGCACGCCACAACAAACAGCAGCACCAGCAGCTCATATGGAACGTCTTAGCAGGAGGCAGCATTTCACCAACATGGTGGAGCAGTATGTGTGCACACGCCTACATGTAGTGAATGACGAGTCTGCCCCCTTCAACTTCTGGGTCTCCAAATTGGGCACATGGCCTGAGCTTGCCCTTTACGCCTTGGAGGTGCTGGCGTGCCCTGCAGCCAGTGTATTATCTGAATGGGTATTTAGCACGGCTGGGGGCGTTATCACAGACAAGCGCAGCCGACTGTCCAGAGACAATGTGGACAAGCTCACGTTCATTAAAATGAACCAGGCATGGATCCCACAGGACTTTTCCGTACCTTGTGCAGAATAGAGATGGATACCGACCTTACCCAGCCATTGTTCTATTTTTGCTCTTTCTCACTCTTTTGGGGTGTACCCTCATTTAAAATGACTGAAAAAAAGCAGTGTTGGCTACCTCGTCCTCCTCCACCGCCGCTTCCACCTACACCGCCCATAGGTGTGCGCAGCCTATTGCATTAGGGTGTGCACCCCAAAGTTTAAATACACATGCATGTGTTTGCCTACATGTACATGGCCCCGGTACATTACTCTCTGCTGGCAAAGTGAAATAGAAGTGTGTGGCACTTCTCTTATGGCAGAGCAGGTCCGAGGGAGATCTTTCCCATCTCCTCACTGGCAAACAGAGCGATAATGCTAATGCGCCCTAGGAGATTAAGGTGTGCCCAGGCACACCCGGAACACCCTGTGCGCACGCCTATGACACCGCCACATCCACCACCACCTCAACCTCCCTCCTACTCCATATGGGCCTCCTCCTTCACAGATGAAGAACATTGTTTTATTTTTCTGTTTTTTTTTTTGTTGTTTTAAGTTATTTCCCTATCCACATTTGTTTGTAGAGCACTCGCCATGCTCTTAACTACGTTTTGCTGCCATTTGCAGCACTCAAGCCCTTTCCATTGGTGTTTTAGAGCCATTTTAGTGCCTAAAAGTTCGGGTCCCCATTGACTTCAATGGGGTTCGGTGTCTGGGTAAAGTTCGGAAAAAGTCCGGGACACGGACCCGGACTTTTTCTTCAAGTTCGGCCGAACCCCCCCGAACACGGACATCCAGGTGTCCGCTCAACTCTAGTCGTGATCGCTCTCGCCACCTCTTCTACTGTAAAAGGCGATTCAAGTTTTTCCACTACATCTCCTTCTAAGCTCGGAAGAGCGGCCTTCATAATATAAGAAAGTTTGTCTGCTTCCAAAAGGGCATACTGATCTGAAGTCAGTGTTGACGAAATATTATATAAAGAGTGGTAAAATTCTTTAAACGTTTGCCCGATATTATTAGGGGTGAATACTAATTCTCCAGTAGCATCACGGATATGAGTTATAAAAGTAGATGGAGACCTAGGATGCAGAGTCCTAGCTAAGTACTTTCCACACTTATATTGAGATTTGTATTGATGCAAAGCAATTTTATCAGAATATCTGCGGGCAGATGTCTTATACAGCTCTCTAAGATGTAGACGAGCCGTCGATACATTAGCCAACGATTGCATTGTGGGCGCTTTTTTATGTTCCGTTTCCAGAATATGGAGGCGTGTAACTGCGGCCTCTCTGGCCGCTGAACGTTCCTTCTTCAATCTAGACCCTATCTGAATAAAAAAGCCACGGAGAACAGCCTTAAGCGCCTCCCATTGAATGGGGAGAGAAGTCTCATCAGAAAAATGGTCACTATAAAAATTTGTAATAGTCTCCTCAATCAGATTTATACATTCTGAATTCATCAATAAAGTGTCATTTAAGCGCCAGGTCCATTCTCGTGTCGGTGAAGCCGGTAGGAGAAATGTTAAATATATTGGAGAGTGATCAGACCATACCAAAGAGTCTATATCACATATAGGGGACCAGTCTAAACAGCTATGATCCACAAAAAAAATAATCTATGCGACTAGAAGTTTGGTGAACTGATGAAAAATATGTATAATCCCGAGTTTTTGGATGCAGGATCCGCAAAACATCTATCAAGTGCAGATTAAATAGAGCCCACCTAAAAGCCCTTCGTTTAGTGAAGGAAATTGCGGATCTCGAAGCCGATGAATCTAACAGGGGTTCCAGCAGGATGTTAAAGTCCCCCCCCCCATAGAATTTTCTCTTCTGCAAAATTGGACAGAAGCTCTAAAAACTTCAGAGCTGTTGTTACCTGATCCACATTAGGCAGGTAAAAATTTGCTACTGTAAATTTAGTCTCCCAAAGTAAGAATTTTATAAACACATACCTTCCTTGTGGGTCAGATACCTGGTCTATCACCTCAATGGGTAGCGATTTATGAATTGCAATAGATACTCCTTTTGACTTCTGGAATGGATTGGTACTATGAAACCACCTGTTAAAATATTTATTGGAGCATGAGGATACAGAGTCAGCCCGAAAATGTGTTTCCTGTAATAGTAGTAAGTTTACTTGATTTTTATGCATTTGATACAAAATTTGCCCCCTTTTAGAGGCCCTATTTATTCCATTGACGTTATAAGACCCCAGCTACAGCCGGGTCCGAGAGAGGTTTGTAGGTATCATAGCAGAGTGTGTAAAAAAAAAAAAGTGCAATAAAAAACAGGGAAAGGCACTCCAAGATAGGAGTCCAACAAAACTATAGTGTGGGCTTAACAGACTAAGCACAACACTACGTGAATATCACGTCGAAGGCACTAACTGTGCCTAGCCTAATTTTGAAAAAAAAATGAAGGAAGGGGGCAGTTCTAAGCCAGATCGGGGAAGATGGAGGAGAACACCCTGTCGCGTACCTGAGTAGAAAATTGTTACCCAGAGACGTGGCAGTGGAAAAGTAGTGTTTAGCCCTGGTGTGGTCTCTAAAGAAACTTACACCATATCTGTATGGCCAAGAATTTACCTTTATTACAGATCATAATTAGGGTTGAGCGGACACCTAGATGTCCGTGTTCGACGGGTTCGGCTGAACTTTAAAAAAAAGTCCGGGTCCGTGTCCCGGACTTTTACCGAACTTTTCCCGGACACCGAACCCCATTGAAGTCAATGGGGACCCGAACTTTAAGGCACTAAAATGGCTCTAAAACACCAATGGAAAGGGCTAGAGTGCTGCAAATGGCAGCAAAACGTAGTTAAGAGCATGGCAAGTGCTCTGCAAACAAATGTGGATAGGGAAATAACTTAAAACAACAAAAAAAAACAGAAAAATAAAACAATGTTCTTCATCTCTGAAGGACGAGGCCCATATGGAGTAGGAGGGAGGTTGAGGTGGTGGTGGATGTGGCGGTGTCATAGGCGTGCGCACAGGGTGTGCCTGGTGTACCTGGGCACACCCTAATCACCTAGGGCACATAGCATTATCGCTCTGTTTGTCAGTGAGGAGATGGGAAAGATCTCCCTCGCACCTGCTCTGCTCTATTTCTCTTTGCCAGCAGGGAGAGTAATGTATCGGGGCCATGTACATGTAGGCAAACACATGCATGTGTATTTCAACTTTGGGGTGCACACCCTAATGCAATAGGCTGCGCACACCTATGGGCGGTGTAGGTGGAAGCGGCGGTGGAGGAGGACCAGGGCCGGATTAAGAGCATCATGGTCTTGGTGCTGAGGATTTTGAAGGGCCTTAAGGGCCGTGCCTTGGCATGCACCCAGAGGAGGAAGGGTGCAGCCATGCATGCCTAATTCAACATGGGATGCTGTCTCTGAAGCCCATAAACACATCCATGCATCGGCAACTGTCCCTCCTTGTCCGGCCTTCGCGCTGTGTGGGGAGGTTCTGAGGGTGCTGCCTGGGGAAGCGAGCATAGAAGCCAGACTTCTGTGTTTACAAGTGACAGAAGAGCGGTCACAGTGAATATGGCCAACCCGGGGCCTATATAAAAGGTAGGGGCCTGCATGGAGCTGCAGCTCCAATAGCCCCTACGTTAATCTGGCCCTGAGGAGGAGGACGAGGTAGCCAACACTGCTTCTTTTCACAAATTTTAAATGAGGGTACACCCCAAAAGAGTGAGAAAGAGCAAAAATGGAACAATGGCTGGGTAAGGTCGGTATCCATTGCTATTCTGCACAAGGTACGGAAAAGTCCCGTGGGATCCATGCCTGGTTCATTTTAATGAACGTGAGCTTGTCCACATTGTCTCTGGACAGGCGGCTGCGCTTGTCTGTTATAACACCCCCAGCCGTGCTAAATACCCGTTCAGATAATACACTGGCTGCAGGGCACGCCAGCACCTCCAAGGCGTAAAGGGCAAGCTCAGGCCATGTGCCCAATTTGGAGACCCAGAAGTTGAAGGGGGCAGACCCCTCATTCACTACATGTAGGCGTGTGCACACATACTGCTCCACCATGTTGGTAAAATGCTGCCTCCTGCTAAGACGTTCCATCTGAGCTGCTGGTGCTGCTGTTTGTTGTGGCGTGCTGACAAAGCTTTTCCACATTTCGGCCATGCTAACCCTGCCTTCTGAGGTGCTGGCGGTGCCCTGGTTGAGTTGGCGACCTCCTCCTCCTCCTCCTCTGCCTTGTGCTTCCACTGTGGCCCCGCTGTTAGATGGGAATGCCAGCAGCATCGCGTCTACCAGCGTGCGCTTGTACTCGCGCATCTTGCGATCGCGCTCCAGTGAGTGAATTAAGGACGGTACATTGTCCTTGTAACGGGGATCCAGCAGCGTGGCCACCCAGTAATCAGCACAAGTTAGAATGTGGGCAACTCGGCGGTCGTTGTGGAGACACTGCAGCATGTAATCGCTCATGTGTGCCAGGCTGCCCAGAGGCGACGAAAGGCTGTCCTCTGTGGGAGGTGTATCGTCCGTGTCCTCTGTATCCCCCCAGCCACGCACCAGTGATGGCCATGAGCTGGCCTGGGTGCCACCCTGCTGTGAACATGGTTCCATCTCCTCCTCCAGCTCCTCCTCCTCCTCATCCTGATCATCCTCCAGAACTGTGCCCCTGCTGGACAATTGTGTCCCTGGCGTTTGTGTGTGCAGGAACCCACCCTCGGAGCCCCTTGCGAATGACTGCCCTGAAAGCCTTTGAAATGTTACCTCTTCATCCTCCTCCTCCTCCTCCTCATCCTGTGCCACATCCTCTTCCATCATCGCCCGAATTGTTTTTTCAAGGAGGCATAGAAGTGGGATAGTTAAGCTGAGAACGGCGTCATTGCCACTGGCCATGTTGGTGGAGTACTCAAAACAGCGCAACAAGGCACAATATATGCAAATGTCAAATATGCAAACTATGCCGCAATTTAATGTTTTTTACACCAAAAGGGTGTGTATTGAATAGCGGAATAGGATAAAAAACTGTGTATCTCACACGTACAAACACAGACTAGGCCCGATTAAATTTTTTCCTACCCTAAAGGGAGGATGAGGAAGAGGAGTATGGAACAGGCAGCACCCTCAAATCTTCAGAAGTATGAGATGAACCCCAAAAACTTGGAAAGGTGGATCTCACACGTACCGACACAGACTATTCCGCAATTTAATTGAGCCACAAAGGTTTTTATTGAATAGCGGAATAGGAAATATGATCAAAAAAAAGTGTATGTTTTTCACACGTACAGAAGCACACTAGGCCCCAATTACTATTGTTTGTACACCTAAAAGGATGGATGAGGAGGAGGAGGAGGAGGAGTATAGAACAGGCAGCACCCTCAAAGCTTCAGAAGTATGAGATGAACCCCAAAAACTTGGAAAGGTGGATCTCACACGTACCGACACAGACTATTCCGCAATTTAATTGAGCCCCAAAGATTTTTATTGAATAGCGGAATAGGAAATATGATCAAAAAAAAGTGTATGTTTTTCACACGTACAGAAGCACACTAGGCCCCAATTACTATTGTTTGTACACCTAAAAGGATGGATGAGGAAGAGGAGGAGGAGGAGTATAGAACAGGCAGCACCCTCAAAGCTTCAGAAGTATGAGATGAACCCCAAAAACTTGGAAAGGTGGATCTCACACGTACCGACACAGACTATTCCGCAATTTAATTGAGCCCCAAAGGTTTTTATTGAATAGCGGAATAGGAAATATGATCAAAAAAAAGTGTATGTTTTTCACACGTACAGAAGCACACTAGGCCCCAATTACTATTGTTTGTACACCTAAAAGGATGAATGAGGAGGAGGAGGAGTATAGAACAGGCAGCACCCTCAAAGCTTCAGAAGTATGAGATGAACCCCAAAAACTTGGAAAGGTGGATCTCACACGTACCGACACAGACTATTCCGCAATTTAATTGAGCCCCAAAGGTTTTTATTGAATAGCGGAATAGGAAATATGATCAAAAAAAAGTGTATGTTTTTCACACGTACAGAAGCACACTAGGCCCCAATTACTATTGTTTGTACACCTAAAAGGATGGATGAGGAAGAGGAGGAGGAGGAGTATAGAACAGGCAGCACCCTCAAAGCTTCAGAAGTATGAGATGAACCCCAAAAACTTGGAAAGGTGGATCTCACACGTACCGACACAGACTATTCCGCAATTTAATTGAGCCCCAAAGGTTTTTATTGAATAGCGGAATAGGAAATATGATCAAAAAAAAGTGTATGTTTTTCACACGTAAAGAAGCACACTAGGCCCCAATTACTATTGTTTGTACACCTAAAAGGATGGATGAGGAAGAGGAGGAGGAGGAGTATAGAACAGGCAGCACCCTCAAAGCTTCAGAAGTATGAGATGAACCCCAAAAACTTGGAAAGGTGGATCTCACACGTACCGACACAGACTATTCCGCAATTTAATCGAGCCCCAAAGGTTTTTATAGAATAGCGGAATAGGAAATATGATAAAAAAAAAGTGTATGTTTTTCACACGTACAGAAGCACACTAGGCCCCAATTACTATTGTTTGTACACCTAAAAGGATGGATGAGGAGGAGGAGGAGGAGTATAGAACAGGCAGCACCCTCAAAGCTTCAGAAGTATGAGATTGTGTTCACTGTACCCCACAAAGATTGTGTTCACTGTACCCCACAAAGATTGTGTTCCCTGTACCCCACAAAGGTTTTGTTCACTGCACCCCACAAAGATTGTGTTCACTGTACCCCACAAAGATTGTGTTCACTGCACTCCAAAAGGATTGTCTTCACTGCACCCCACAAAGATTGTGTTCACTGTACCCCACAAAGGTTTTGTTCACTGCACCCCACAAAGATTGTGTTCACTGTACCCCACAAAGGTTTTGTTCACTGCACCCCACAAAGATTGTGTTCACTGTACCCCCCAAAGATTTTGTTCACTGCACCCCACAAGGATTGTCTTCACTGCACCCCACAAGGATTGTCTTCACTGCACCCCACAAAGATTGTGTTCACTGTACCCCACAAAGATTTTGTTCACTGCACCCCACAAAGATTGTGTTCACTGTACCCCACAAAGATTTTGTTCACTGCACTCCAAAAGGATTGTCTTCACTGCACCCCACAAAGATTGTGTTCACTGTACCCCACAAAGGTTTTGTTCACTGCACCCCAAAAAGATTGTGTTCACTGTACCCCACAAAGGTTTTGTTCACTGCACCCCACAAAGATTGTGTTCACTGTACCCCACAAAGATTGTGTTCACTGTACCCCACAAAGGTTTTGTTCACTGCACCCCACAAAGATTGTGTTCACTGTACCCCACAAAGGTTGTGTTCACTGCACCCCACAAAGGTTTTGTTCACTGCACCCCACAAAGATTGTGTTCACTGCACCCCACAAAGATTGTGTTCACTGTACCCCACAAAGGTTTTGTTCACTGCATCCCACAAAGATTGTGTTCACTGTACCCCACAAAGATTGTGTTCACTGCACTCCAAAAGGATTGTCTTCACTGCACCCCACAAAGATTGTGTTCACTGTACCCCACAAAGGTTTTGTTCACTGCACCCCACAAAGATTGTGTTCACTGTACCCCACAAAGGTTTTGTTCACTGCACCCCACAAAGATTGTGTTCACTGTACCCCCCAAAGATTTTGTTCACTGCACCCCACAAGGATTGTCTTCACTGCACCCCACAAGGATTGTCTTCACTGCACCCCACAAAGATTGTGTTCACTGCACCCCACAAAGGTTTTGTTCACTGCACCCCACAAAGATTGTGTTCACTGTACCCCCCCAAAGATTTTGTTCACTGCACCCCACAAGGATTGTCTTCTCTGCACCCCACAAAGATTGTGTTCACTGTACCCCCCAAAGATTTTGTTCACTGCACCCCACAAGGATTGTCTTCACTGCACCCCACAAGGATTGTCTTCACTGCACCCCACAAAGATTGTGTTCACTGTACCCCCACAAAGGTTTTGTTCACTGCACCCCACAAAGATTTTGTTCACTGCACTCCAAAAGGATTGTGTTCACTGCACCCCAAAAAGATTGTGTTCCCTGCAGCCCACACACAGAAAAATGGATGTGGATCACTGACACCTGCCTATCTCCTATCCCACACCACACAGCAATATCAATTGTAGTTTGTAGAACACACTTTCCCTAAAATTCAGCAGACTCTGTCCCTAACAGGATTGAGAAGAGATCGTAGATCAGGAGAACTAAGTGCAGACCCCACCCCACACAGCAATATCGATTGTAGTTTGTAGAACACTCTGACCCTAAAATTCAGCAGCAGCCTCTCCCTAACAGGATTGAGAAGAGATCGTACATCAGGATTGAGTGCAGACCCCACCCCCCACACAGCAATATCGATTGTAGTTTGTAGAAGACACTGACCCTATAATTCAGCAGACTCTATCCCTAAAATGCCTACAACTCGCCCTGCCTAAACACTCCGACCTGTCCCTCAATTCTATCCGGACACAAATGGTTTTTTCCTGCCTATCTTTCCCTAATCAGCAGCCAGCACATTGATGTGTGCTCTGTCCCTGATCTAAGCAGCATAATGACGCCGCTGCGGCTGCCTCGAACTTATAAAGACTTGGTCACATGCTTCAGACGGCCAATCACAGCTACTGAGACATTTGCAGGCATGGCTGGGATGGCTTAAGGCACACCAGTTAAACAATTGTTGATTGGCTGTTGAAAGCCCGCCATGAAAAGAGCGCCAAAGCATGCAAAACCCGGAAATAAAACGACCGAACACGGATTTTTACCCGAATATACAGTAAAGTGTCCGTGTTCGTGTTCGGGTAACAAAAATCCAATTATTCGGTACGAACACGAATAATACAGTCCGTGTTCGCTCAACACTAATCATAATCCCTTGGTATGGTTGAACCGAGTGGCTGGAGAAAATGGACGCTTATTGAGATGGAGCCTAGCACTACAACCATACAATTTCTCCATCCAATACCGCCCTGGCAAGTTGAATGGGAACGCGGACGGACTGTCAGGGCAAACAGAACTTTTACCCTGACAGTCAGTCGGACAGCCCCAAGTTGACCCGAAAAGGATCAATCCGGGTCTGTCGGAGTGTTCCACAAAAGGGGAGCAGTGTAACAGACCCTTACCTTTAACAGAGAATATTTGTGCTTACCTGGTTCATGTGTGTGAAGGATTTCCGTTATTTACACTCCCTGCTATCATATCTCTCTTTGCACTGTGAGCCCCAGGAAGTGACTCCTTATATGGACATTCCATGAAGTCAAGGTATGGCCAGCCTAGAGATGAAATGTGTGCTGATTAACGAGGCGCTTTTGTCTACATTATGTTGATTTGAGCTGAGGCAGCTTTTGTTAAGTGTGGTAATGACCTTACCTATTTGTCTGGGTGGATGTCAGGCCATTGTTTAAGTAGTGTCTGATATACTCCCCAGGTGTATAAAAGCCTGTATTCTGGTTTCAATAAAGTGTTGTTTTCCTTGACCCTTCAAAACGTAGCTTGGTCTCGTTCCTGGAGGGGGATTTTCCAGCATTATTACCCGGTCGTTCAACAGCTGAACCTGACTCTCCTCTTGGATCCTATGGTTGGGATTCTACTACTCCATTACTACACAGGGACTTGCCAGGAAAAAAGGACATCCCCAACGGCTGATACCCTCTCACCACCTGGATAGCCGTTACATCCGCGAACCGCAAGTTTGCGGCGGGCCCCATTGACTTTAATCGGAGGCGAACTTTAAAAACCTTTAGGTCATATTTGCAGCCACAAAAGACATACTAGCTGTGCACAAATAGTCCCAGTACATGGACAATGTCATAACAGAAGTATTGCAATTGAAAAAGTTGCCCTAATTTTTTTTTTTTTTTACAGCAAAAAATATATATATATTTTTTTCATAAATCAGCCAGAACTGACAGCAGCTTTAAATACATTGTCTAATACATATAGGGTCCATTCACATTGACAGAACGATTTGTGTTTGACTGCAGCCAATCTCTAACTGCCCCTAAAGCAACCACTGGATACCTGCCCCTATAGTAAAGAGACTGTAATCTACCCTATAACAACATTGGCACATTTTAAATTACTTTTGTGGACATTGACAAAGCGATTTCTGTGTGACTGCAGCCAATCACTAACTGCCCCTAAAGCAACCACAGGATACCTGGCCCTATAGTAAAGAGACTGTAATAGACCCTAAAACGACATTGGAGCATTTTAAATGACTTTGGTGGACATTGACAAAGCGATTTGTGTGTGATTGCAGCCGATCTCTAGCTGCCCTTAAAGCAACCACAGGATACCTCCCCCTAAGCTCTAAAGATACTAGACTTATACCAAAATACCAGCCCTCAAAAGGACTTTTGTGGACATTGACAGAGCGATTTGTGACTGCAGCCGATCTTTAACTAACTGCCCCTAAAGCAACCACTGGATACCTCTCCCTAAGCTCAAAAGATACTAGTAGACCTATACTGAAAAATACCAGCCCTAAAAAGGACTTTTGTGGATCTTCACAACACTATATGTGTCTAGCAAACCCTCCCTGACGAGCACAGCAGACCTCTCCCTACACTGGCAGAAAGCGGAATGTGAAATGGCCGCCAGATCGGGTCTATTTATAGGGTAGGGGGACTGTCCATATGCTGGAATGTTTCACTTGGTTGTCCCATTCCACCTGACGGCTGTGTCACGGGTCAAAGTTCTCCCCAATGTAAACAAATATGGCCGCCGCGAACGACGCCATGTGTCCAAAAATTTGGCAGGTAGCGAACAAGCAAAATTTGCCGCGAACCGACCGCCGGGCGAACCGCAAGGCCATCTCCATTAGAGATAGGGTTAGGGATAGGGTTGGGTTTAGGGTTATTGTTGGGGTTAGGGATAGGGATAGGGTTGGGGTTAGGGTTGGGGTTAGGGATAGGTTTGGGGTTAGGAATAGGGTTAGGGTTGGGGTTGGGGTTAGGATTAGGGATAGGGTTTGGGTTAGGGTTAGAATTAGGGATTAGGGATGATCGAACGGTTCGGGTCAACCATCGGTTCAACCCGAACATTGGGTGTTCGAAATTCGGCCAAATTCCGAACTTTTACCGCAAAAATTCGGTCACCAGAACTGCCCAAAATGCAATGGGACAGGAAGTGGGCTTTAAAAGCCTGTGATTGGCCCAGAAACGTCAGTAAAAGCCAATGAGGGGGCAGGAGTCTGCTAGGAACGTGATTGGAGTGACTACGGGACCAATCAGGAGTGAATACGCCTTCCAGTATTTAACATAGCCCCGCCTAACCTCTAGCACTGTAATATAGAGGCTGTGGAAGAGAGTGGAAGCATTTGTGTTACTCCTGCTTTGTTACACAACGTTTGCTGCATAGCCGATTGCTTGTAAAGCTCCATATCAGCAGAAGAGCAGTTAGCTTACAGACAGATTGTCAGTGTAGTTAGAAATACAGCGATTGTGCTGTTTGAGTCAGAAAAAAAAATTAAAGGGACAGTGTCAGTTAGAAATTTTCTTCTGCTGTATGGAGCTGTTCTTTTAGTGTGAAGAAAGGGATATGCAGTGTAGTTAGGGTACTATATACCACTATAGTTAGATTCAATAATCTAGTCTTTGTAGGGATACTTTTATCTTTCAAATATTTTTATTGAATTTTCAAACATACAAGGAAAGAAATCAAAACAGTCAGGGTAAAATAAAGTAACTTGCAGGTATTTCACTTAAGTAACTTTTCAGATGAGCTTAAAACAGGATAGTCATATCAATTACCGTAACAACCATCAACAAAATAGCAGTTCATGACCATGAACTATAATTATTGCGATCCCACTTATGTCTATATATCACATTATAGAACTAGTAGTGCAATCTGTCTGAACTATTCTATATATAGTATACATTTTGTGCCCTCACTTCCGTATATGCGTATCGTACCACTGAGTCCATGGATACCATTCTTGTACCTCTCTTTGATACCTGCCCACAGTGGGTGCCATGAGCAGTTCAAAGGTTTTATGCGTTTGGACTGTAGCTATCACTTCTGATAGAACAGGTATGCACATCTCCTTCCATTTCCTGGTGATACAAATCTTGGTAGCGAGTAATACGTTAATTACAAGTTTGCGAGCCTTTGGGGGGATTAATGCTATCGGAACATGGAGCAAAGCCATGTTAGGGGATGGGGTCATTTGGTGCCCTATAACATCAGAGATCATTTTAAACACACTCTTCCACAACGTCATAACTGGTGGACACTTCCACAAAACATGCATCAGCGTACCGTGCTTACCACAGTTTCTCCAACACATGGGCGATGCTGTAGGCACAAAGCGCGCAATCACTGTAGGGGTCATGTACCATCTCAGGGATACTTTGAGGTACAGTTCCCTTAGGGATGCACTCAGAGTTGCTTTATTGCTCATCACTATGGCTTTTGTCCATTGGGATGTGGAATAGGTAGCCCCTAGGTCTTGTTCCCATTTTAACAAGGGGGGAGTTTTAGTAAAAACCCCTTTTTCATCTAGTGCAGAGTATATCAGGGATATGCCTTTAGCAGGTTGTAAAGGTTGGGACAGGTATTGCCATATTCTGGCAGGAATTTTGGACTGAAGTTGTGGGTTATGATGTATGCAAGAGACAATTTGGTTGTATCTGAACCATTCGCCACTACCCAAGTGCCATTTGGCTGCCATCGTCTGAAACGGTTGCACGGTTTCCGCTTGGTATAGATCTTGTATAGGGATAGGGGGAGATTGCCGCCAGGCCGTGAGGTCCATGTCGGGTACTATCTGGGTCAGAACCGACACTGGAAATGGGATCGTTACTACAGGTGTGTTCTTCCATTTGGTGTGTGTAAGGTGCAGCCATGCCGTCACCGACGCTCGGATCGTTGGTGACACATAACGTGGGAGGTGAACCCCTCGTCTCCTACTGCATACCCAGGTGAACAGATCATGTTCCGGGGTCACTGCCCGTTCCATCATGCCCCAGAGAGTATCCAGGACCTGCTGGAACCATGCTCGCATTTGCGATATAATTGTGGCTATGTAGTAGTCCATCAGGTTCGGCATGGATGCACCCCCCACTGCTTTAGATTTCATAAGGATACTCTTCGCACATCTAGGGCGTTTGCCCTGCCACAGGTAAGTGGATACCATGCCTTGGAGGGATTGTATAAATGATTTGGGAACCGGGATCGGTAGCGATCTAAACACGTATAAGATCTTGGGTAGAGTGCACATTTTGAAGGCTGCTAATCTCCCTGACCACGTAAGTTCAAATTTGGCTAGGGATTGAAGTTCTGTAGCTAGTTGGGATTTTAGAGGGATGTAATTAGCTTGGAATAGGCTGCTGGCGGTGTTAGTAAGTTTAATTCCCAGGTAGGTTATGCCCGAGTCTGACCACTTATATGGAAAGGATCGGGTGAGAAGATTTCTCGTAGTGCCATCGACCCCCAGATCTAGGATGCATGATTTGGTGTCGTTGACTTTATAAAGGGATATAGACCCGAAATCGGTCAAAATTTGTCTGATACGTGGTAGCGACGTTGCGGGATTCGAGACCATGAGAATAACATCGTCCGCGAATAGGCTAATTCGATGCTCCATTGAATTCACGTCGATTCCGGTAATGTTAGGATCAGTCCTAATTTTCTGAGCCAGGGGTTCTATTGCCATATTAAAGACTAGAGGGGACAATGGGCAGCCCTGCCTCGTCCCATTCGTAATCACAAACGGAGACGAGAGAGTGCCGTCCACTAACACCTGTGCTGAGGGGCCGGCATATAAAGCCATTATTGCAGAATGCATTCTGCCCACAATGCCAAAGCACCTGAGGACCTCACGCAGATATCCCCAATGCACTCTATCAAACGCCTTCTCTGCGTCCAAAGAGAGGAGCAGAGAAGGCGTTCTGTCAGTGCGAGCCGCATGAATGATATTGATAAGACGTCTGGTTGCGTCCGCTGATTGCCTACCCTTGGTAAAGCCTGCCTGGTCCCTATGAATGAGTAGGGGAAGATATTTCATGAGTCTAGCGGCTACTGTCTTGGCATAGATTTTCACATCCGTATTCAGTAACGAAATCGGCCGAAAGTTTTGTGGCGTGTCGGGTTCCTTGCCTGGTTTTGGCAGAGTGATTATGGTTGCCTTAAGCATTTCGGAGGGAAACAAGGACGAGGACGCCGCCTCATGAAAACCGAGCAAAGGTGTGGTGCAATTACGTCTTTTAGTTGAAGGTAATATTCATTGATCATGCCATCCGGGCCAGGAGACTTCCCCGATGGCAATGAGGAAATGGCAGACATCACCTCTTCAACTGTGAATGGTTGATTCAGTAATTCTGTCTGTTGTGGGCTCAGTGAGGGAAGCGCGATGGAGTCTAGGAAACCATTAATAAGCTCCGGGGTTGGAGAGGACGTTTGCGTCTCTTGGAGATTCTACAGTGAGTGGTAGTAGCTACTGAAGGCGTCTGCTATTTCTTTGGGGTCATGTACCTTATTACCTGTGGCAGGGTGTTTAATAGAGTGTATTTTATGTTGTACCCTTTGACCTTTCAGCCTGGCGGCGAGCATTCTACCTGCTTTGTTACTCGTGGCGTAAAGCTTAGCTTTTGATTTTTGGAGGTTACGCTCATACGAATCAAGAAGGTGCGATCTAAGTTCTTGCCTTAGTACAGTTAATTTCTGCTTAAAGGCCGTGGAGGGAGTTGATTGGTTTTGGGCATCCACCGACGCAATTTCTCTCGTCAGCTCATCTATAGCTTTGGAACGCTGCTTGTTCGTTTTATGTTGCAATTGTATCAATACCCCCCTGCTAAAAGCCTTGTGGGCATTCCAGAGGACCGCAGACCCCGATACCGACCCCGCATTGTTCTGGAAAAACTCTGTTACTTCTTGTTTGAGGATAGCAGCATTTGCCGGGTGCTTGAGCATTTCTGCTCGCGCTCGCCAGGGTTTATCCGAGCAGGCCTTAGGGGATACCGCAAATGTGACGCTTACAGGTGCATGATCAGACCAGGTTATCGGGGCTATCTCGGAGTCTACGGACCTCTGGAGGATCGCTTTATCAGACAATATAATATCAATACGAGCATATGAATTGTGGACCGCAGAATGATGCGAATACATCCTATCAGTAGGGTGGTGGCACCTCCATATGTCATACAAGTCATTTTTGTTCATAAAGCCCTGTAGTGACGGCTGGAGCCTATTAGAGGTAGTTGAAGAGTCCAAAGATCTGTCCGGGGGTAAATTGTAGTCTCCACATAGGAGTAGGGGTCCTTTTTGGACTTTCCTGATAGTGCAAAGTGTACGTTTCAAAAATCTCAACTGATGAACGTTAGGGGCATACACTGAGGCTATGGTTATGGGCATGCCGTCTATGGTGCAATTCAGTATAAGGTAGCGACCATTGGGATCAGCTGTGGAGGAGCACAGTGTAAAGTCCAGAGTTCTGTGGACGGCTATCAGTACTCCTTTCCTTTTTCTGGGACAAGAGGCTGTGTATATCAAGGGGTAGTCCCTGTGATAGCAAGTGGGAGCGTGGGAGTCCAAAAAATGTGTTTCCTGAACACATACTATTTGCGCATGATGCTTGAGAGCAGTACGCCAAAGTGAGGCTCGCTTGGCCGGGTGATTCAGACCGTTAGCGTTCAGTGACAGGATCTTAACTGTCATTGGAAACTAAAAGGCCGCATGTGGTGTAGCTACTCACTGTTCGGATGTGACTAAGCAAGATTAGATGGCAGCCATGTGCTCCGGATACTGTTTGGAGATGACAGCTGTAGTAGATTTCCTGGAGACTCTGCTTAACGTGAGCAGTCTTGATGAGTTGGTACCCTGCGGTGTATGGTGAAAACCTTTCATCTTGGCAGACGGGTAAGAACCTGCATAGAGGGAGAGGACAAAACAAAAACGAAAACAGCAAAAAAAGAAAAATGCAGAAGATAAACATGACCAAACTGCTGGGGCAAGTAAAGAGGATGGAGATTCGCGGCAACGTAGCCATCTCCCAAGGAGGGTAAACAGTTATTAGCCAATCGGGCTAAGGGGCTCCAGGCATTCCGCCTATGAAGCCTGCATCCACAAAAAAGCATAACGTAACAGGTGATGCGGTTGGCATAGTGCTCGTTTAGAACTTCAATCGTTGTGGGCGCCGCCCTGTTGCACTGTGTGCCATTGCTGGGGAATGCGACTTGGGGATTTCTTTGCTCCAGCCGGAGGAGCAGGTTCTGGGATAATGCCCCAAGATTGCAGTAATGAGAGACCTCTCTCCAGAGTTGTGATGCTGAATGAGGAGCCATTTTTCTCTACCACAATTTTTGAGGGATGCTTCCATTTATATGGGAGATTATGGTTCCGAAGAGCCTTTGTAATCGTGGACAGCTGCCGTCTCATATCTAAGGTGTGCTTGGATAGGTCCGCAAAAATTTGTATATTGGCGTACGGTTCAGGGAGGTGGCCCAACACCCTTGATTTCTGTAGGAGAGCTTCTTTGATGTGATAAAAGTGTACACGCAGTAAGGTGTCACGAGGAATATGTTGAGGCAGAAAGGGAGGTTTTGGAACCCTGTGAATGCGATCTATGGTTAGATCCAAAGGGGACGCTTCAGGTAGGAGGGCTGTGAAAACTTCCAGGGCGAATTTGTGTAGCTCTGTCGGTGTCACTGATTCAGGGATGCCCCGGATCTTTAAATTGTTTCTTCTGGAGCGATCCTCCAGATCAGCTATTTTAGCTTTAACCCACTGGCGTTCCGATAAGTTTTCCTCGTGAGCATCTACAAGTTCATTTACTGTGGCCACCATGTCAGTCATAGATGATTCAACATTGTGCACTCTTTCTCCTAGGGAGTGGACCTCTGCTGTAAATCTATTTGCCAAAGCCATGATATCAGATTGCAGGGACGTGTGAAAAGTGAACATCATGTCCTTTAAAGCAGTGTCCAGGATCGGCTTTCCCACTGTGGGGAAGTCTGCTATAGGAGATGCCCCTAATTGCATAGAAAGCAGAGAGGGTGCAGTGCGGCCTAGCAGCGAGGCCTGGGCCTGGGAGTCAAGTCTAATCTTGGATTTGGCCGGGCTGGAGCATGTCGGGCTAGAGGGTTCAGGGGTGCAGGGGGACACAGTACCTGGTCGCTGTATGTCACCGGACTGCTGTTCGTCCGGCAGATAGGAGTAATGTACCCGCTGCCCCGCCGGAGCGGCAAGGCCTGAGCCGCCGGTGCCATCTTGTCGACCGCTCCGGGATGGCAGGGGGAAGAAGGCTGTAAGTTTCTGCGGCCCCTTCACTCCCTTTCGCTTCCCCGTCATGTCGATCGGTGCAGGAGTGTTCCCGGGATGCAGCGGTGTGAAGATCGAGGGTGGATGCCGAGCGTAGCTGGGTAGATGTCGCTGGATTGCGGATGCTGGAGCCGGAGCAAGGGATCAGACGTCCATCACGGTCCCGCGCTGGCCATGCCCCCGTAGGGATACTTTTAAGTGTCAAGGTTCCGTCTAGTGAGCACATTGCACTGCTGATATATCTACAGCAGGTATACGTGCTTGCTAGTCAGCTATTGTGCAAAATACATTGCAGCGATACACACATCTGCTGTATTTAGCGACAACTTTGGGTCGCATAGCAGTGTGCGTTTTGCAGGTGAATTTCACCGGGCAGAGTTGCCAAAGCCTCAGTAACAAGTTACGCCTGTGCAAAAGGCTTTGCTACTCTGCGTCACACACATCTGCTGTATTTAGCGACAACTTTGGGTCGCATAGCAGTGTGCATTTTGCAGGTGAATTTCAATGCACAGAGTTGCCAAAGCCTCAGTGACAAGTTAACGCCTGTGCAAAAGGCTTTGCTACTCTGCGTCACACACATCTGCTGTATTTAGAGACAACTTTGGGTCGCATAGCAGTGTGTATTTTGCAGGTGAATTTCACAGCGCAGAGTTGCCAAAGCCTCAGTGACAAGTTAACACCTGTGCAAAATGCTTTGCTACTCTGCGTCACACACATCTGCTGTATTTAGCGACAACTTTGGGTCGCATAGCAGTGTGCGTTTTGCAGGTGAATTTCACCGCGCAGAGTTGCCAAAGCCTCAGTAATAACTATGTCAGGTAGACCAAGGAAAGGCATACGTGGCCCTGCTGCGGAAAGGGGCACAGCTTCTAGGGTGTCTAGAGACAAGGGTGGACGTGGTGGTCAGTCCTCAGCTAGGCCACCATTGTGATTGTTCTCCCGCAGTGGCCAAGCTATACGTCCACAGTACGTACAGGAGGTGGTGGACTATATTACCAAACCCTCATCATCGTCATCATCAGCAACTACAGTGACCTAGGCAGAGAAATGTGGTCAGTCTTCTGCAGTTGGCAGAGCAAATAAAGATGAGTCCATGTCCACCTCAAGTCCTTCCTTAGACCAAACTTCAGACATGGCAGAGGAGTCAGCTGAGCTGTTTGACCACAGTGTCGGCCATCTACTCCAGCCTGATGCTCAGTCCTTTATGGAATCTGATGTTGGGTCTGAGGTTCAGGAGGAGGCAGAGCAAGCAAGAGGGGAGAGCAGATGGCCCACTCCATCTAAGGCCGCACCTGTTGTCTCCCGGGCCACGCCTGATGCTCAGTCCTTTATGGAGTCTGATGTTGGGTCTGAGGTTGAGGAGGAGGCAGAGCAAGTAAGAGGGGAGAGCAGACGGCCCACTCCATCTAAATCCGCACCTGTTGTCTCCCGGGCCACTATACAAACCTCTTCTTGCTGGGCCTTTTTTGAGACATCTCATGCAGATCGAACAGTTGCTATCTGCAAGATTTGTCATAAGGGAATAAAACGTGGCAAAAATGTCAACCACTTGGGTACAAACTGCCTAACCAGGCATTTGACAACCCACCACTTGGCCCGTTGGCAGGAGCATTTTAAGAACCCGCAAAAGGGCCAAAGATCGGTCAGTCGGCCTCCTAGTCCTCCTCGCGCTCCTCCTCGTGCTCCACCTGCACATCAGTCTGTCCCTGCTATAGTCACTCGTCACCTGTTGGCAGCCTCCACTGACAGGGATGATGATATAGCACGCAGTGTCGCATCTACCTCCAGCACACCACCAGCTGTAACATCTAGACGGCAAATTTCGATTCCACACATGCTGGAACGAAAAAAAATATATACTCCCCGCCACCCACATGCCCAGCGTCTAAACAGTAGTTTGGCAAAACTACTGGCTCTGCAACTCTTACCATTTAACCTGGTAGAGTCTGCTTCCTTCCGCGACTTTGCAAAATGTGCAGTTACACAGTGGCAGGTGCCAAGTCGGCATTAATTTACCCGTAAGGCCCTGCCATCCCTATACCAACATGTGGAAGGCAATGTAGTGTCGTCCCTGGCCAAGTCAGTCAGCCATAAGATACACCTGACGGCTGACACTTGGTCAAGCAAACATGGGCAGGGACGGTACATTTCTGTCACTGCTCATTGGGTGACACTGCTTGCCAGCGGAAGGGATTGTAGCCAGAGCTCGATGCTGCAGCCAGTATTGCCCCCACGTCTGCAAACAGCTGGTGGTGTCACTGATCCGGGTAGATCGATCACTTCTACCCCCTCCTGCTCCTCCTCCTCATCCTCCTCCATGCCCTCCTCTGCAGCATGGTTCTTTGAATAAGATGGTACCACGTAAGCGTTCAAAGGTCTATTCTATGTCTCAGGCCAAAAGGTGTCACGCAGTGCTGCAGCTTGTGTGTCTAGGGGACAGGCAGCACACTGCCCCTGATATTCTTGGGGCTCTGCAGGCACAGGCCCAGAGGTGGTTTACACCACGTCAGCTGCAGCCAGGAATGGTGGTTACCGATAATGGGTCAAACCTCCTGGCCGCCTTTCGGCAGGGAAAGTTGACCCATGTGCCATGCCTGGCGCATGTCCTGAATCTCGTGGTACAGTGGTTTTTAAACTCGTACCCAGGAATGCAGGATGTTCTAAGGATGGCAAGAAGGGTGTGCAGTCACTTCAAGCGGTCGTACAGTGCCACTGTACGTTTGGCCGAAGTGCAGCGTGAGTTTCACCTGCCGGTACAACGCCTCATCTGTGAAATGCCCACCCACTGGAACTCCACCTTGGCTATGCTGCAGTGCCTGTACACGCAGCAGAGGGCCCTCAATGAATATCTATGCGAGTACGGCACCAGCACTGGCTCTGCGCGCCTGGGCTTCTTTTCACCACGGCAGTGGCTTTTGATTAAGGATGCATGCGCTGTCCTCTCGCCATTTGAGGAGGCCACAAGGATGGTCAGCCGGGACAGCGCATGCATCAGTGACACCCTACCGGTACTGTTTTTGTTGGAGCACACTCTGCGTGGCATTATGGACAGGGCACTGGAGGCAGAGCATCAGGAGGAAGAGGATGACTTCCTTGTCTCTCAAGGCCCCCTTTATCCTGAGAATCCTGACCCCATTATGCCTAGCTCCCAGAGGCCCGAGCAGGATCCAGGGGTGGAAGAGGAGGAGGAGGACAATTCTTCGGGAACTTTTGCAGGCTTTGAGGAGGAGGAGGAGGAAGACATGCGGCAATCTGCAAGGCCTATTTTGACTCCCTCGGGACACTTTGGAGTAGTACGTGGCTGGGAGGAGGAGGAGCACGTTCAAGATCATGTCATTTTGAGTGACCCCGAGGAGTCAGCTTCTCAGGCCTTTGCAAATGTGTGACGCATTGCAAACATCATGCTTCAAAGCCTGCGAAAGGACCCCAGAATCAAGGCCATTAAAGAGACTTACCACTATTGGTTGGCCACCCTAATTGACCACCGGTACAAATCAAAAGTCTCTGAGCTTTTCCCATCCACCCAGAGAGTCCACAGGATCAAATCCCTTGAGCACAGTCTCAAGAGGATTCTGGTGAACATGTTCCCCGACTCCCATAGGGTGCAGGGGCGGGGACAACCTACCATGGATTCTACTGCGGGTCACGAGAGGAGCGTTGAAGAAGGCTTGCAGTTGACGGATGCCTTTCGGTCTTTTTTTAGTCATCACCGCCCAGGCCTCTCAGCTGCCACATCGCATCGACAGCGTCTGCATCACATGGTGGACGATTACGTCAGGGCACAAAGTGACACAGAGGGCTTTTCATGTGACGAATCCGATCCACTGGCATACTGGGTCTTAAGATTAGACCACTGGCCTGAACTGGCCCAGTATGCCATGGAGTTGTTGGCCTGCCTTGCTTCCAGTGTCCTATCGGAACGGGCATTCAGCGCAGCTGGAGGATTCATCACAGACCATCGAACGAGACTCTCCACCGACTCAGTCGACCGTTTGACATTCATTAAAATGAATCAGTCGTGGATATCAAGCTTTGGTGCACCTGATGCAGACCTTGTAGACAAGTCTATCGTTGTGATGTGGCAGCTGAGCCTCAGTTTAAGCCTGGACCAGGGTGCCACCCTCAAACCCTCCTCTCGTTCTGTTTAGGTTCACAGAACCTCATTCTAGTTTCCACTAGAAAAGATAAATTTTTTTTTGGCCTTCTGCAACACCAGCTCTTTGGGCTTACGGTGGGGAGGCTCCGCCAACACCAAAAATACCATGTTTGCGCACCTGTTCCACAGGTGCACACCTTCATAATTTTTTGGCCTTCTGCAACACCAGCTCTTTGGGCTTACGGTGGGGAGGCTCCGCCAACACCAAAGATACCATGTTTGCGCACCTGTTCCACAGGTACACATCTTCATAATTTTTTTGCCTACTTCAACACCAGCTCTTTTGGCATACAGTGGAACCTTGGTTTACGAGTGCCTTTGTTTACGAGCATTTTGAAAGACGAGCAACATTTTTTAAAAAAATCTGTCTTGGTATACGAGCACTGTCTTGATATACGAGCAGTTTTATTACACTATAACCATGCCATCCCCTCTGTTAATGCCCTCTGTCACATGTTATTATGTGTCCCAGTGCTTCTACTGTATGTGAAGATGCCGATATGTACTTATCAAAGTGTTTCCCTGCACTTACTTTGTACGATTCCTGTCCCTGTGTCTCTCTCTGGTTTCCGTCCCCTCTGCTATCCCCGGCGGGAGGGGCCGATCACTCCTCCTGACGTCATCTGAGGAGGAGGGGAGGAGAGCTGCAGAGCAGGACTAAGTAATCACACAGTGCCACAGACTCTCTAATAAAGTATAAATCAGCATTTGTTGTGTGCAGTGCAGGCACAGGGACACATGATGTTATGTAACAGAGGAGATGGCATACTTTTACTGCACAGGAATGTACTTTATATATAATACAGCATATCTTTATTCATTACATTAAATGCTTGTGGAACGAATCATCTGAGTTTCAATGCTTTCCTATAGGAAAACTTGCTTTGATATACGAGTGTTTTGGATTACAAGCAAGCTGCTGGAACCAATTATACTCGCAAACCAAGGTTCCACTGTACAGTGGTATGGCTCCGCCAACACCCAAACAACAATTTTTGCGCACCTGTTTCACAGATGCATATCATTGCAATTTTTTTCCTTACAAAGGCAATTATTGCCTACATGACCAGCACTTTCATAGGGTTATGTTGTCAAGGCATCGTCGGCACCACCAAAGGCCCAATTTTTAAGCATCCTTTACTTCTATTCAAAGTCAACAGACAACAGTATTCATCCAAAACATCTCTAATCTTGTTCACTCTGCACTACATTGTGGCCCCTAACCCTAACCCTAACCCTCAATGTATCCGTGCATATATGTCTGTTTCTTGTGAGAATTCAAGTTAAAGTGCACCAAACACCATTTTACATGAAATAAAGTGCATCTACATACATCTTTTGACTTCTTGAAAACATTTGGTAATAATAGCCCCATTGTGAAAATACACCCGTTAATTACATCCACATTTAAAGAGACAGCACCTTTTTCCAAAAAAAAACTCTTGTTCCCAGTGCACTGCATTATGTCCCCATCATACACATTGGCAGTACAGTTGATTAGGAGCAAAAGAAAGACACCGCTAAGCAAAAAAGTCATTTTTGAAGGTTTGGCATGCTATAATTCTGGTTCTGTACATGCTACAGAGCTGAAACTTCACATGTGCACTTTTTAGAGCCCCCAGACACTAAATCCAAAGAAATCTCATTTTTTTTAAAATATTTTTTTCAATAATTGGCTCTCAATCAAAAACGACAATTTTTAAGAACTTTTTTTTGCCTGATTCATAGTCCCTGGGGCATGACCCAGAACCCTAAGCACTTTTTAGGGGCATCTATTAGGCTCCATGTACACGGGATGCTGGAAATGGCCGTTTAGGAGCAGTTGGGCGTTTTTTACAGAAGCCCCTGAACCCATCTACATTTTATCTTATCTGTCCATGTACACCAGGTCGTTTACAGTCATTTGCAGGCAGTTGCGTTCAGGGACTTTTTTTAGAACGCAATTATTTCCGTTCGAACGTGTGTTTCCCGGCATTTCAAACGCACAAACGCATCCGAACGCGTCTGACCGCGTCCGAACGCGTCTGAACGCGATGACCCGCGTTTAGCGTTCGCGTTTTTCCATTTTAAAGGGGAATCATTTTTTTGACCTCTAGGAACGCTTCTAAACGCAAACGCCCGCAAACGCTGCTAATCGCCCGCTAAACGCGGGTACCTACACGACCGAACGGACGTTTCAAACGTGCTAAAAATTCCAGCATTCAAAGGGACTTTTAACAACGTCCCGTGTACATGGAGCCTTAGGTTTTAGGGCTTCAAAATGGTGTTTTTTGATTCCCGAAGTTCGGGTCCCATTGATTTCAATGGGGTCCGGGAATCAGAACCGAACTTTCGAGAAATTCGGGTGTTCTGGTTGAACCAAACTTTTCAAAAGTTCGATCATCCCTATTAGGGATAGGGGTAGGGTTAGGGTTTTGGTTAAGGGTTAGGATTAGGGATAGGGTTAGGGTTAGGATTAGGGTTGGGTTTATGGTTATGGTTGAGGTTAGGGTTAGGGTTAGGGTTAGGGATAGGGTTAGGGATGGGGTTAGGGATAGGATTAGGGATAGGGTTAGGCATAAGGTTAGGGTTAGGGTTAGGGTTAGGATTAGGGATAGGGTTAGGGATAGGGTTAGGGATAGGGTTGGGGTTAGGGTTAGGGATAGGGTTAGGTTTAGGGTTATGGTTGGGGTAAAGGATAGGGTTAGGGATAGTTATAGGGTTGGGGTTAGGGATAGGGTCTGGGTTAGGGATAGGGTTAAGGATAGGGTTAGGGATAGGGTTGGGGTTAGGATTAGGGATAGGGTTAGGGTTAGGATTAGGGATAGGGATAGGGTTAGGGTTAGGGATAGGGTTAGGGATAGGGTTGGGGTTAGGATTAGGGTTAGTGATATGGTTAAGGTTAGGGTTAGGGATAGGGATAGTGTTAGGGATGGGGTTAGGGTTAGGGATAGGGTTAGGGATGGGGTAAGGGATAGGGTTGGGGTTAGGGTAAGGGGTGGGGTTAGGGTTAGAATTGGGGATAGGGATTAGGGTTAGGGTTAGAGTTAGGGATAAGGTTAGGGTTAGGAATAGGGTTAGGGATAGGGTTAGGGAAAGGGTTGGGGGTTAGGGATAGGGTTAGAGTTAGGGTTAGGGTTGGGGTTAGGGAAAGGGTTGGGGTTAGGGATTGGGTTAGGGTTAGGGATAGGGTTAGGATTAGGGATAAGGTTTGGGTTAGGATTAGGGATAGGGTTAGGTTTAGGGTTAGGGTTATGGTTGGGGTTAGGGATAGGGTTAGGATTAGGATTAGGATTAGGGATAGGGTTAGGGTCAGGGTGAAGGGATAGGGATATGGTTGGGGTTAGGGTTAGGATTAATGATAGAGTAAGGGTTAGGCATAGGGTTAGGGTAAAGGTTAGGGATAGGGATAGGGTTAGAGTTAGGGTAATGGTTAGGATTAGGGATAGGGTTAGGGTTAGAGTTCGGGTTAGGATTAGGGATAGGGTTAGAGTTAGGGATAGGGTTAGGGTGAGGGATAGGGTTGGGGTTAGGATTAGGGATAGGGTTAGGGTTAAGGATAGGGTTAGGGATAGGGTTGGGGTTAGGGTTATGGTTAGAATTAGGGATAGGGTTAGGGTTAGGGTTTAGGGTTGGGGTTAGGGATAGGGTTAGGGTTAGGGTAAGGATTAGGGATAGGGTTGGGGTTAGGGTTATTGTTAGGGATAGGGTTAGGGTTAAGGTTAGGGATAGGGTTAGGGTTAGGATTAGGGTTAGGGATAGGGTTAGCATTAGGGTTAGGGTTAGGGTTAGGTTAGGGTTAGGTTTAGGGTTAGGGTTAGGGATAGGGTTAGGGTGAAGGTTAGGGATAGGGTTAGGGTTAGGGATAAGGTTGGGGTTAGGGTTAGGGTTAGGGATAGGGATAGGGATGGGGTTAGGGAAAGGGTTAGGGATGGGGTTAGGGTTTGGGGTGGGGTTAGGGATAGGGTTAGGGATGGGGTTAGGGTTGGGGTTAGGGTTGGGGTTAGGGTTAGAATTAGGGATAGGGATTAGGGTTAGAGTTAGGGATAAGGTTAGGGTTAGGGATAGGGTTAGGGTTAGGGATAGGGTTAGGGTTAGGGAAAGGGTTGGGGGTTTAGGATAGGGTTAGGGTTAGAGTTAGGGTTAGGGATAGGGTTGGGTTTAGGGAAAGGGTTGGGGTAATGGATTGGGTTAGGGTTAGGAATAGGGTTAGGATTAGGGATAACGTTAGGGTTAGGATTAGGGACAGGGTTAGGGTCAGGTTTAGGGTTAGGGATAGGGTTGGGGTTAGGGTTAGGGATAGAGTTAGTGTTAGGGATAGGGATAGTGTTAGGGATACGGTTGGGGTTAGGGTTAGGGATAGGGTTAGGTTTAGGGTTATGGTTGGGGTAAGGGATAGGGTTAGGGATAGGGATAGGGTTGGGGTTAGGGATAGGGTTAGGGATAGGGTTGGGGTTAGGATTAGGGATAGGGTTAGTGTTAGGATTAGGGATAGGGATAGGGTTAAGGATAGGGTTAGGGATAGGGTTGGGGTTAGGGTTAGGTTTAGGATTAGGGTTAGTGATATGGTTAAGGTTAGGGTTAGGGTTACAGATAGGGTTAGGGATGGGGTAAGGGATAGGGTTGGGGTTAGGGTAAGGGTTGGGTTAGGGCTAGAATTTGGGATAGGGTTAGGGTTAGAGTTAGGGATAAGGTTAGGGATAGGGTTAGGGTTAGGGTAAGGGAAAGGGTTGGGGGTTAGGGATAGGGTTAGAGTTAGGGTTAGGGATAGGGTTGGGGTTAGGGAAAGGGTTGGGGTTAGGGTTAGGGTTAGGGATTGGGTTAGGGTTAGGGATAGGCTTAGGGATAGGGTTAGGGATGGGGTAAGGGATAGGGTAAGGGATAGGGTTGGGGTTAGGGTAAGGGGTGGGGTTAGGGTTAGAATTAGGGATAGGGATTAGGGTTAGGGTTAGGGTTAGAGTTAGAGTTAGGGATAGGGTTAGGGTTAGAGTTCGGGTTAGGATTAGGGATAGGGTTAGAGTTAGGGATAGGGTTATTGTGAGGGATAGGGTTGGGGTTAGGATTAGGGATAGGGTTAGGGTTAAGGATAGGGTTTGGGATAGGTTTGGGGTTAGGGTTATGGTTAGGATTAGGGATAGGGTTTAGGGTTGGGGTTGGGGTTAGGGATAGGGATAGGGTTAGGGTAAAGATTAGGGATAGGGTTGGGGTTAGGGTTATTGTTAGGGATAGGGTTAGGGTTAAGGTTAGGGATAGGGTTAGGGTTAGGATTAGGGTTAGGGTTAGCATTAGGGATAGGGATAGGGTTAGGTTTAGGTTAGGGTTAGGTTTAGGGTTAGGGATAGGGTTAGGGTGAAGGTTAGGGATAGGGTTAGGGATAAGGTTGGGGTTAGGGTTAGGGTTAGGGATAGGGATAGAGATGGGGTTAGGGATGGGGTTAGGGTTTGGGGTGGGGTTAGGGATAGGGTTAGGGATGGGGTTAGGGTTGGGGTTAGGGTTAGAATTAGGGATAGGGATTAGGGTTAGAGTTAGGGATAAGGTTAGGGTTAGGGATAGGGTTTGGGTTAGGGTTAGGGAAAGGGTTGGGGGTTTAGGATAGGGTTAGGGTTAGAGTCAGGGTTAGGGATAGGGTTGGGTTTAGGGAAAGGGTTGGGGTTATGGATTGGGTTAGGGTTAGGAATAGGGTTAGGATTAGGGATAAGGTTAGGGTTAGGATTAGGGATAGGGTTAGGGTCAGGGTTAGGGTTAGGGATAGAGTTGGGGTTAGGGTTAGGGATAGGGATAGTGTTAGCGATAGGGTTGGGGTTAGGGTTAGGGATAGGCATAGAGATAGGGATAGGGATGGGGTTAGGGAAAGGGTTAGGGATGGGGTTAGGGTTTGGGGTGGGGTTAGGGATAGGGTTAGGGATGGGGTTAGGGTTGGGGTTAGGGTTAGAATTAGGGATAGGGATTAGGGTTAGAGTTAGGGATAAGGTTAGGGTTAGGGATAGGGTTAGGGTTAGGGTTAGAGATAGGGTTAGGGAAAGGGTGGGGGGTTTAGGATAGGGTTAGGGTTAGAGTTAGGGTTAGGGATAGGGTTGGGTTTGGGGAAAGGGTTGGGGTTATGGATTGGGTTAGGGATAGGGTTAGGGTTAGGGATAGGGTTAAGGATAGGGTTAGGGATAGGGTTGGGTTTAGGATTAGGGATAGGGTTAGGGTTAGGGTTAGGGTTAGGGTTAGGATTAGGGATAGGGTTAGGGTTAAGGATAGGGTTAGGGATATTGGGGTTAGGGTTAGGATTATGGTTAGTGATATGGTTAAGGTTAGGGTTAGGGATAGGGATAGTGTTAGGGACTGGGTTAGGGTTAGGGATAGGGTTAGGGATGGGGTAAGGGATAGGGTTGGGGTTAGGGTATGGGGTGGGGTTAAGGTTAGAATTAGGGATTAGGGTTAGGGTTAGGGTTAGAGTTAGGAATAGGGTTAGGGATAGGGTTAGGGTTAGGGAAAGGGTTGGGGGTTAGGGATAGGGTTAGAGTTAGGGTTAGGGATAGGGTTGGGGTTAGGGAAAGGGTTGGGGTTAGGGATTGGGTTAGGGTTAGGGATAGGGTTAGGATTAGGGATAAGGTTTGGGTTAGGGATAGGGTTAGGGTTAGGGTTTGGGATAGGGTTAGGGTTAGGGAAAGGGTTGGGGGTTTAGGATAGGGTTTGGGTTAGAGTTAGGGTTAGGGATAGGGTTGGGTTTAGGGAAAGGGTTGGGGTTATGGATTGGGTTAGGGTTAGGAATAGGGTTAGGATTTGGGATAAGGTTAGGGTTAGGATTAGGGATAGGGTTAGGGTCAGGGTTAGGGATAGGGTTGGGGTTAGGGTTAGGGATAGGGTTAGTGTTAGGGATAGGGATAGTGTTAGGGATAGGGTTGGGGTTAGGGTTATGGATAGGGATAGAGATAGGGATAGGGATGGGGTTAGGGAAAGGGTTAGGGATGGGGTTAGGGTTTGGGGTGGGGTTAGGGATAGGGTTAGGGATGGGGTTAGGGTTGGGGTTAGGGTTAGAATTAGGGATAGGGATTAGGGTTAGAGTTAGGGATAAGGTTAGGGTTAGGGTTAGGGATAGGGTTAGGGTTAGGGAAAGGGTTGGTGGTTTAGGATAGGGTTAGGGTTAGAGTTAGGGTTAGGGATAGGGTTGGGTTTAGGGAAAGGGTTGGGGTTATGGATTGGGTTAGGGTTAGGGATAGGGTTAGGGTTAGGGATAGGGTTAAGGATAGGGTTAGGGATAGGGTTGGGGTTAGGATTAGGGATAGGGTTAGGATTAGGGATAGGGTTAGGGTTAGGGATAGGGTTAGGGATATTGGGGTTAGGGTTAGGATTAGGGTTAGTGATATGGTTAAGGTTAGGGTTAGGGATAGGGATAGTGTTAGGGGTGGGGTTAGGGATAGGGTTAGGGATGGGGTAAGGGATAGGGTTGAGGTTAGGGTAAGGGGTGGGGTTAGGGTTAGAATTAGGGATAGGGATTAGGGTTAGGGTTAGAGTTAGAGTTAGGGATAAGGTTAGGGTTAGGAATAGGGTTAGGGATAGGGTTAGGGTTAGGGAAAGGGTTGGGGGTTAGGGATAGGGTTAGAGTTAGGGTTAGGGATAGGGTTGGGGTTAGGGAAAGGGTTGGGGTTAGGGATTGGGTTAGGGTTAGGGATAGGGTTAGCATTAGGGATAAGGTTTGAGTTAGGATTAGGGATAGGGTTAGGTTTAGGGTTAGGGATAGGGTTGGGTTTAGGGTTAGGGATAGGGTTGGGTTTAGGGTTATGGTTGGGGTTAGGGATAGGGTTAGGATTAGGGATAGGGTTAGGGTCAGGGTTAGGGATAGGGTTGGGGTTAGGGTTAGGATTAATGATAGAGTAAGGGTTAGGCATAGGGTTAGGGTTAAGGTTAGGGATAGAGTTAGAGTTAGGGTAAAGGTTAGGATTAGGGATAGGGTTAGGGTTAAGGTTAGAGTTTGGGTTAGGATTAGGGATAGGGTTAGAGTTAGGGATAGGGTTAGGGTGAGGGATAGGGTTGGGGTTAGGATTAGGGATAGGGTTAGGGTTAACCACTTAACCCCCAGAAGATTTGGCTGCTAAACGACCAGGGGGTATTTTGCGATTCGGCACTGCGTGACTTTAATGGACAATCTCGCGGTCGTGCGACGCTGTACCTAAACGAATTTGGCATCCTTTTTTTCCCACAAACAGAGCTTTCTTTTGGTGGTATTTGATCACCTGTGCGATTTTTTGATCACGCGCTATAAACAAAAAAAGAGCGTAAATTTTGCAAAAATAGCAATATTTTTCACATTTTTTTATATGACATTCCCCCCCAAAAAAATTTAAAAATCAAAATTTTTTAACATTTTCGGCCAATTTGTTTTATGCTACCTATGTTTGGTAAAAAAATCGCAAAAAGCGTATTTTGATTGGTTTGCGCAAAAGTTATCGCGTTTACTAACAAAGGGAAATATTTTTGTCATTTTTGTTGTTTTTTTTTAACGCGTAATGGCGGCGATCTGCGATTTTTTTTGCGGTACTGCGACATTGCAGTGGAAAGATCGGAACTTGACTGACATTTTTGACACTTTTGGGGTTACCAGTGACATTTCTACAGTAATCAGTGCTATACATATGCACTGTTACTGTAAAAATACACTGGCAGTGGGGGGGTTAACTTTTTTTGAAAGGGAGGGGCTATGTGTGTCCCTAGGGGCGTGTTTTCTACTGAGATTGGCTGTGGCTTCAGCTGTATGAATGGTGATCAACGGTTCTACATAGTAGAACCGTATGATCATCAATTATACACAGGGGAGAATAACAGGCAGCTTGTTTACACAAGCCGCCTGACTTTCTCCCTCTCCCCCGCCGATCGCAGAGTGACCGGCGGACATCGGGTCCGCCGGTCACATGCGCGGGGGGGGTCCGTGACCACGCGGGAGCGGGAGCGTGCCTCCGGGGGCGCGCTCCCGCTCCATAGACCCTCACAAGCAAGCGACGTAGACCTACGTCAGTTTGCCTGTGAGGGGCTGACCTCCGAGGTAGATAGCCGTGCGGCGGTCGGCAAGTGGTTAAGGATAGGGTTAGGGATAGGGTTGGGGTTAGGGTTATGGTTAGGATTAGGGATAGGGTTAGGTTTAGGGTTAGGGTTAGGGTTAGGGTTTAGGGTTGGGGTTAGGGATAGGGATAGGGTTAGGATAAGGATTAGGGATAGGGTTGGGGTTGGGGTTAGGGTTATTGTTAGGGATAGGGTTAGCATTAGGGATAGGGTTAGGGTTAGGGTTAGGTTAGGTTAGGGTTAGGGTTAGGTTTAGGGTTAGGGTTAGGGATAGGGTTAGGGTGAAGGTAAGGGATAGGGTTAGGGATAAGGTTGGGGTTAAGGTTAGGGTTAGGGAAAGGGATAGGGATGGGGTTAGGGAAAGGGTTAGGGATGGGGTTAGGGTTTGGGGTGGGGTTAGGGATAGGGTTAGGGATGGGGATAGGGATGGGGTTAGGGAAAGGGTTAGGGATGGGGTTAGGGTTTGGGGTGGGGTTAGGGATAGGGTTAGGGATGGGGTTAGGGTTGGGGTTAGGGTTAGAATTAGGGATAGGGATTAGGGTTAGAGTTAGGGATAAGGTTAGGGTTAGGGATAGGGTTAGGGTTAGGGAAAGGGTTGGTGGTTTAGGATAGGGTTAGGGTTAGAGTTAGGGTTAGGGATAGGGTTGGGTTTAGGGAAAGGGTTGGGGTTATGGATTGGGTTAGGGTTAGGGATAGGGTTAGAATTAGGGATAGGGATTAGGGTTAGAGTTAGGGATAAGGTTAGGGTTAGGGATAGGGATAGGGTTAGGGTTAGGGATAGGGTTAGGGTTAGGCTTAGGGTTAGGAAAAGGGTTGAGGGTTTAGGATAGGGTTAGGGTTAGAGTTAGGGTTAGGGATAGGGTTGGGTTTAGGGAAAGGGTTGGGGTTATGGATTGGGTTAGGGTAAGGATTAGGGATAACGTTAGGATTTGGATTAGGGAAAGGGTTAGGGTCAGGGTTAGGGTTAGGGATAGGGTTGGGGTTAGGGGTAGGGATAGGGTTAGTGTTAGGGATAGGGATAGTGTTAGGGATAGGGTTGGGGTTAGGGTTAGGGATAGGGTTAGGTTTAGGGTTATGGTTTGGGTAAGGGATAGGGTTAGGGATAGGGATAGGGTTGGGGTTAGGGATAGGGTTAGGTATAGGGTTAGGGATAGGGTTGGGGTTAGGATTAGGGATAGGGTTAGGGTTAGGATTAGGGATAGGGATAGGGTTAAGGATAGGGTTAGGGATAGGGTTGGGGTTAGGGTTAGGTTTAGGATTAGGGTTAGTGATATGGTTAAGGTTAGGGTTAGGGTTAGAGATAGGGTTAGGGATGGGGTAAGGGATAGGGTTGGGGTTAGGGTTGGGGTTAGGGTTAGAATTAGGGATAGGGTTAGGGTTAGAATTAGGGATAAGGTTAGGGTTAGGGATAGGGTTAGGGTTAGGGTAAGGGAAAGGGTTGGGGGTTAGGGATAGGGTTAGAGTTAGGGTTAGGGATAGGGTTGGGGTTAGGGAAAGGGTTGGGGTTAGGGATTGGGTTAGGGATAGGGTTAGGGATGGGTTAAGGGATAGGGTTGGGGTTGGGGTTAGGGTAAGGGGTAGGGTTAGGGTTAGAATCAGGGATAGGGATTAGGGTTAGAGTTAGGGATAGGGTTAGGGTTAGGGTTAGGTTAAGGGTTAGGGTTAGGGTTAGGGTTGAGGATAGGGTTAGGGATAGGGTTGGGGTAAAGATTAGGGATGGGGTAAGGGTTAGGGTTATTGTTAGGGATAGGGTTAGGATTAGGGTTAGGGTTAGCATTAGGGATAGGGTTAGGTTAGGGTTAGGTTTAGGGTTAGGGTTAGGGTTAGGGATAGGGTTAGGGTGAAGGTTAGGGATAGGGTTAGGGATAAGGTTGGGGTTAGGGATAGGGATAGGGATGGGGTTAGGGAAAGGGTTAGGGATGAGGTTAGGGTTTGGGGTGGGGTTAGGGATGGGGTTAGGGTTGGGGTTAGGGTTAGAATTAGGGATAGGGATTAGGGTTAGAGTTAGGGATAAGGTTAGGGTTAGGGATAGGGTTAGGGATAGGGTTAGGGTTAGGGAAAGGGTTGGGGGTTTAGGATAGGGTTAGGGTTAGAGTTAGGGTTAGGGATAGGGTTGGGTTTAGGGAAAGGGTTGGGGTTATGGATTGGGTTAGGGTTAGGAATAGGGTTAGGATTAGGGATAAGGTTAGGGTTAGGATTGGGGATAGGGTTAGGGTCAGGGTTAGGGTTTGGGATAGGGTTGGGGTTAGGGTTAGGGATAGGGTTAGTGTTAGGGATAGGGATAGTGTTAGGGATAGGGTTGGGGTTAGGGTTAGGGATAGGGATAGAGATAGGGATAGGGATGGGGTTAGGGAAAGTGTTAGGGATGGGGGTTAGGGTTTGGGGTGGGGTTAGGGATAGGGTTAGGGATGGGGTTAGGGTTGGGGTTAGGGTTAGAATTAGGGATAGGGATTAGGGTTAGAGTTAGGGATAAGGTTAGGCTTAGGGATAGGGTTAGGGTTAGGAATAGGGTTAGGGTTAGGGAAAGGGTTGGGGGTTTAGGATAGGGTTAGGGTTAGAGTTAGGGTTAGGGATAGGGTTGGGTTTAGGGAAAGGGTTGGGGTCAGGGTTAGGGTTAGGGATAGGGTTGGGGTTAGGTTTAGGGATAGGGTTAGTGTTAGGGATAGTATTAGGGATAGGGTTGGGGTTAGGGTTAGGGATAGGGTTTAAGTTTAGGGTTATGGTTGGGGTAAGGGATAGGAATAGGGATTAGTGTTGAGCGAACACGGACTGTATTATTCGTGTTCGTACCGAATAATTGGATTTTTGTTACCCGAACACGGACACGGACACTTTACTGTATGTTCGGGTAAAAAATACGTGTTCGGTCGTTTTATTTCCGGGTTTTGCATGTTTTGGCGCTCTTTTCATGGCGGGCTTTCAACAGCCAATCAACAATCGTTTAACTGGTGTGCCTTAAGCTATCCCAGCCATGCCTGCAAATGTATGAGCAGCTGTGATTGGCCGTCTGAAGCATGTGGCCAAGTCTTTATAAGTTCGAGGCAGCCGCAGCGGTGTCATTCTGCTGCTTAGCTCATTAGCTCAGGGACAGAGCACACATACGTGCTGGCTGCTGATTAGGGAAAGACAGGCAGGGAAAACAAATTAGTGTCCGGATAGAATTTTGGGTCAGGTCGGAGTGTTTAGGCAGGGCGAGTTGTAGGCATTTTAGGGATAGAGTCTGCTGAATTATAGGGTCAGTGTGTTCTACAAACTACAATCGATATTGCTGTGTGGTGTGGGATAGGAGATAGGCAGGTGTCAGTGATCCACATCCATTTTTCTGTGTGTGGGCTGCAGTGAACACAATCTTTTTGGGGTGCAGTGAAAACAATCCTTTTGGGGTGCAGTGAACAAAATCTTTGTGGGGTACAGTGAACACAATCTTTGTGGGGTGCAGTGAAGACAATCCTTGTGGGGTGCAGTGAAGACAATCCTTGTGGGGTGCAGTGAACAAAATCTTTGGGGGGTACAGTGAACACAATCTTTGTGGGGTACAGTGAACACAATATTTGTGGGGTGCAGTGAAGACAATCCTTGTGGGGTGCAGTGAAGACAATCCTTGTGGGGTGCAGTGAACAAAATCTTTGGGGGGTACAGTGAACACAATCTTTGTGGGGTACAGTGAACACAATATTTGTGGGGTGCAGTGAAGACAATCCTTGTGGGGTGCAGTGAAGACAATCCTTGTGGGGTGCAGTGAACAAAATCTTTGGGGGGTACAGTGAACACAATCTTTGTGGGGTACAGTGAACACAATCTTTGTGGGGTGCAGTGAAGACAATCCTTTTGGGGTGCAGTGAACACAATCCTTGTGGGGTGCAGTGAACAAAATCTTTGGGGGGTACAGTGAACACAATCTTTGTGGGGTACAGTGAACACAATCTTTGTGGGATGCAGTGAAGACAATCCTTTTGGGGTGCAGTGAACACAATCTTTGTGGGGTACAGTGAACACAATCTTTGTGGGGTGCAGTGAAGACAATCCTTTTGGGGTGCAGTGAAGACAATCCTTTTGGGGTGCAGTGAACACAATCTTCGTGGGGTGCAGTGAACACAATCTTTGCGGGGTGCAGTGAAGACAATCCTTGTGGGGTGCAGTGAACAAAATCTTTGGGGGGTACAGTGAACACAATCTTTGTGGGGTACAGTGAACACAATCTTTGTGGGATGCAGTGAAGACAATCCTTTTGGGGTGCAGTGAACACAATCTTTGTGGGGTACAGTGAACACAATCTTTGTGGGGTGCAGTGAAGACAATCCTTGTGGGGTGCAGTGAAGACAATCCTTGTGGGGTACAGTGAACACAATCTTTGTGGGGTGCAGTGAAGACAATCCTTTTGGGGTGCAGTGAACACAATCTTTGTGGGGTGCAGTGAACAAAATCTTTGTGGGGTACAGTGAAGACAATCTTTGTGGGGTACAGTGAACACAATCTTTGTGGGGTGCAGTGAAGACAATCCTTGTGGGGTGCAGTGAAGACAATCCTTGTGGGGTGCAGTGAACAAAATCTTTGGGGGGTACAGTGAACACAATCTTTGTGGGGTACAGTGAACACAATCTTTGTGGGGTGCAGTGAAGACAATCCTTGTGGGGTGCAGTGAAGACAATCCTTGTGGGGTGCAGTGAACAAAATCTTTGGGGGGTACAGTGAACACAATCTTTGTGGGGTACAGTGAACACAATCTTTGTGGGGTGCAGTGAAGACAATCCTTGTGGGGTACAGTGAACACAATCTTTGTGGGGTGCAGTGAAGACAATCCTTTTGGGGTGCAGTGAACACAATCTTTGTGGGGTGCAGTGAACAAAATCTTTGTGGGGTACAGTAAACACAATCTTTGTGGGGTACAGTGAACAAAATCTTTGTGGGGTACAGTGAACACAATCTTTGTGGGGTGCAGTGAAGGCAATCCTTGTGGGGTGCAGTGAACAAAATCTTTGGGGGGTACAGTGAACACAATCTTTGTGGGGTACAGTGAACACAATCTTTGTGGGGTGCAGTGAAGACAATCCTTGTGGGGTTCAGTGAAGACAATCCTTGTGGGGTGCAGTGAACACAATCTTTGGGGGGTACAGTGAACACAATCTTTGTGGGGTACAGTGAACACAATCTTTGTGGGGTGCAGTGAAGACAATCCTTGTGGGGTACAGTGAACACAATCTTTGTGGGGTGCAGTGAAGACAATCCTTTTGGGGTGCAGTGAACACAATCTTTGTGGGGTGCAGTGAACACAATCTTTGTGGGGTACAGTGAACAAAATCTTTGTGGGGTACAGTGAACACAATCTTTGTGGGGTGCAGTGAAGACAATCCTTGTGGGGTGCAGTGAAGACAATCCTTGTGGGGTGCAGTGAACAAAATCTTTGGGGGGTACAGTGAACACAATCTTTGTGGGGTACAGTGAACACAATCTTTGTGGGGTGCAGTGAAGAAAATCCTTTTGGGGTGCAGTGAACACAATCTTTGTGGGGTACAGTGAACACAATCTTTGTGGGGTGCAGTGAAGACAATCCTTGTGGGGTGCAGTGAAGACAATCCTTGTGGGGTGCAGTGAACAAAATCTTTGTGGGGTACAGTGAACACAATCTTTGTGGATTACAGTGAACACAATCTTTGTGGGGTGCAGTGAAGACAATCCTTTTGGGGTGCAGTGAACACAATCTTTGTGGGGTACAGTGAACACAATCTTTGTGGGGTACAGTGAACACAATATTTGTGGGGTGCAGTGAAGACAATCCTTGTGGGGTGCAGTGAAGACAATCCTTGTGGGGTGCAGTGAACAAAATCTTTGGGGGGTACAGTGAACACAATCTTTGTGGGGTACAGTGAACACAAACTTTGTGGGGTGCAGTGAACAAAATCTTTGTGGGGTACAGTGAACACAATCTTTGTGGGGTACAGTGAACACAATCTTTGTGGGGTGCAGTGAAGACAATCCTTTTGGGGTGCAGTGAACACAATCTTTGTGGGGTACAGTGAACACAATCTTTGTGGGGTGCAGTGAACAAAATCTTTGTGGGGTACAGTGAACACAATCTTTGTGGGGTACAGTGAACACAATCTTTGTGGGGTGCAGTGAAGACAATCCTTTTGTGGTGCAGTGAACACAATCTTTGTGGGGTACAGTGAACACAATCTTTGTGGGGTGCAGTGAAGACAATCCTTGTGGGGTGCAGTGAAGACAATCCTTGTGGGGTGCAGTGAACACAATCTTTGTGGGGTGCAGTGAAGACAATCCTTTTGGGGTGCAGTGAAGACAATCTTTGTGGGGTACAGTGAACACAATCTTTGTGGGGTGCAGTGAAGACAATCCTTGTGGGGTGCAGTGAAGACAATCCTTGTGGGGTGCAGTGAACAAAATCTTTGGGGGGTACAGTGAGCACAATCTTTGTGGGGTACAGTGAACACAATCTTTGTGGGGTGCAGTGAAGACAATCCTTTTGGGGTGCAGTGAACACAATCTTTGTGGGGTACAGTGAACACAATCTTTGTGGGGTGCAGTGAAGACAATCCTTGTGGGGTGCAGTGAAGACAATCCTTGTGGGGTGCAGTGAACAAAATCTTTGTGGGGTACAGTGAACACAATCTTTGTGGGGTGCAGTGAACAAAATCTTTGGGGGGTACAGTGAACACAATCTTTGTGGATTTCAGTGAACACAATCTTTGTGGGGTGCAGTGAAGACAATCCTTTTGGGGTGCAGTGAACACAATCTTTGTGGGGTACAGTGAACACAATCTCATACTTCTGAAGATTTGAGGGTGCTGCCTGTTTCATCCTCCTCCTCCTCATCCATCCTTTTAGGGGTACAAACAATAGTAATTGGGGCCTAGTGTGCTTCTGTACGTGTGAAAAACATACACTTTTTTTTGATCATATTTCCTATTCCGCTATTCAATAAAAACCTTTGGGGATCAATTAAATTGCGGGATAGTCTGTGTCGGTACGTGTGAGATCCACCTTTCCAAGTTTTTGGGGTTCATCTCATACTTCTGAAGCTTTGAGGGTGCTGCCTGTTCCATACTCCTCCTCCTCCTCCTCCATCCTTTTAGGTGTACAAACAATAGTAATTGGGGCCTAGTGTGCTTCTGTACGTGTGAGATACATACACTTTTTTTGATCATATTTCCTATTCCGCTATTCAATAAAAACCTTTGGGGATCAATTAAATTGCGGAATAGTCTGTGTCGGTACGTGTGAGATCCACCTTTCCAAGTTTTTGGGGTTCATCTCATACTTCTGAAGCTTTGAGGGTGCTGCCTGTTCCATACTCCTCCTCCTCCTCCTCCTCCTCCATCCTTTTAGGTGTACAAATAATAGTAATTGGGGCCTAGTGTGCTTCTGTACGTGTGAGATACATACACTTTTTTTGATCATATTTCCTATTCCGCTATTCAATAAAAACCTTTGGGGATCAATTAAATTGCGGAATAGTCTGTGTCGGTACGTGTGAGATCCACCTTTCCAAGTTTTTGGGGTGCATCTCATACTTCTGAAGCTTTGAGGGTGCTGCCTGTTCCATACTCCTCCTCCTCCTCATCCATCCTTTTAGGTGTACAAACAATAGTAATTGGGGCCTAGGGTGCTTCTGTACGTGTGAGATACATACACTTTTTTTGATCATATTTCCTATTCCGCTATTCAATAAAAACCTTTGGGGATCAATTAAATTGCGGAATAGTCTGTGTCGGTACGTGTGAGATCCACCTTTCCAAGTTTTTGGGGTTCATCTCATACTTCTGAAGCTTTGAGGGAGCTGCCTTTTCCATACTCCTTCTCCTCCTCCTCCATCCTTTTAGGTGTACAAACAATAGTAATTGGGGCCTAGTGTGCTTCTGTACGTGTGAGATACATACACTATTTTTGATCATATTTCCTATTCCGCTATTCAATAAAAACCTTTGTGGCTCAATTAAATTGCGGAATAGTCTGTGTCGGTACGTGTGAGATCCACCTTTCCAAGTTTTTGAGGTTCATCTCATACTTCTGAAGATTTGAGGGTGCTGCCTGTTCCATACTCCTCTTCCTCATCCTCCCTTTAGGGTAGGAAAAAATTTAATCGGGCCTAGTCTGTGTTTGTACGTGTGAGATACACAGTTTTTTATCCTATTCCGCTATTCAATACACACCCTTTTGGTGTAAAAAACATTAAATTGCGGCATAGTTTGCATATTTGACTGTGAGATACACCCGTGCGATAATGTTTTTCTTTTGTTCTGCTATTCAATAAAGACCTTTCTAGGGCAAGATCTTAAATTTCAGAAATATGAGGAGAGCGTCAAATAGGGGCCGTGGCCGGGGTCATGGTGCTGCTGCTAGAGCTCCTGTTGCAAGGAGAGGACGTGGTCGATCTGTGCCAGCTACACGCACAAGTGAAACACCTTCCTCAAGTGTGAGTAGGCGACAGAACCTGCAGCAGTATTTGGTAGGGCATCATACGCCTCTAGAAGTGATGAGGCCAGAACACAGAGAGGCGATAGTAGATTGGTTTTCTGCTGACAGTGCCTCCAGTTCCTTCACATTGTCTCCCACCCAGTCTACTGCAGAAAGGTCAGAGTTGGCACCTGCAGCCAATGTCCAACCGTCTTTCACCTCACCCCCTTGCAAATCAGGCAAGCAGTCTGAGCCCTAAGCCATACAGCAGTCTCTTATTCTTTTTGAGGGCTCTGTCAGCAGGGTTTCCCAGGGCCATCCACCTAGCCCTGCCCCAGAAGTGGAAGAGATTGAGTGCAGCGATGCCCAACCACTTATTTCTCAAGATGAGTACATGGAAGGACCATCACAGCACGTCTCCGATGATGACGAAACGCAGGTGCCAACTGCTGTGGCGTTCAGCATTGTGGAGACCGACAGGGAGGGCAGGGGTGAAGACTGGGTGGAAGATGATGTGGAGGACGATGAGGTCCTCGACCCCACATGGAATGAAGGTCATGCAGGTGACCTGAGTGGTTTGGAGGAAGAGGCGGTGGTCGCACAGAGCCACCAGCACAGCAGAAGAGGGAGCAGGGTGCAGAAGCGGAGCGGCCGCGCCCTAGACACTACGCCTGCTACTGCCCAACGCAGCAAGGGAACGAGCGCACCAAAGTCAGCTCAAAAGAGTTCTCTAGCGTGGAAGTTCTTTAGAAAATGTGCTGATGACAGGACACGAGTGGTTTGCACCCTGTGCAATCAGAGCCTGAAGCGAGGCATAAACCTTCTCAACCTGAGCACAACCTGCATGATCAGGCATCTAAGTGCAAAGCACGAGCTGCAGTGGAGTACACACCTTCAAAACCAAGAAACGTCTCTGGCTCATCCTGCTTCCTCTTCTGCTGCAGTCTCGGCCGCTCCAGCCACCTCTGTAGTCATACCGGCACCTGCCACCCCGCAAACAGACGATCTGTCAGCAACACCACCACCTGGGTCACCAACAACCATCTCCACAATGTCCCGTGGAAGTGTTCAGCTTTCCATCTCCCAAACACTTGAGAGGAAGAGGAAGTACCCCCCTACCCACCCGCGATCCCTGGCCCTGAATGCCAGCATTTCACAATTATTGGCCTTTGAAATGCTGTCATTCCGTCTGGTGGAGACGCCCAGTTTTAAAAAGCTTATGTCGGTGGCTGTCCAACAGTACGTCGTGCCCAGCCGCCACTACTTTTCCAGGCAAGCCATCCCTTCCCTGCACAACCAAGTGGGGGAAAAAATCAGGTGTGCACTGCGCAACGCCATCTGTGCCAAGGTCCACCTAACTACCGATACGTGGACCAGTAAGCACGGTCAGGGGCGTTATATCTCCCTAACGGCACACTGGGTAAATGCAGTGGCGGATGGGCCTGAGGCGGATAGCAATTTGGCGCATGTCCTTCCACCACCGAGGATTGCAGGGCGCTTCAGTTTGCCTCCTGTTCCTAACTCATCCTACTCCGCTACCTCATCCTCTACCGCCTCCTCATCCGGACAGCGTAATACCTTCACCACCAACTTCAGCACGGCCAGGGCTAAACGACAGCAGGCAGTTTTACAACTTGCCTGTTTGGGGGACAAACCACACACCGCGCAGGAGTTGTGGAGGAGCATGGAACAGCAGACAAATGAGTGGTTGCTGCCAGCGAGCCTCAAGCCCGGCCTGGTGGTGTGCGATAATGGGCGAAATCTCATAGCAGCTCTGGGCCTAGCCGGTTTGACGCACATCCCTTGCCTGGCGCATGTGCTGAATTTGGTGGTGCAGAGGTTCCTTAAAAACTACCCCGAAATGTCAGAGCTGCTGCAGAAAGTGCGGGCCGTCTGTGCGCACTTTCGGCGTTCTCACCCTGCTGCTGCTCGCCTGGCAGCGCTGCAGCGTAACTTCGGCCTTCCCGCTCACCGCCTCATATGTGACGTGCCCACAAGGTGGAACTCCACCTTGCACATGCTGCAAAGACTGTGCGAGCAGCAGCAGGCCATAGTGGAGTTTCAGCTGCAGCACGCACGCGTGAGTCGCTCTGCGGAACAGCACCACTTCACCACCAATAACTGGGCCTCCATGCGAGACCTGTGTGCCTTGTTACGCTGTTTTGAGTACTCCACCAACATGGCCAGTGGCAATGACGCCGTTCTCAGCTTAACTATCCCACTTCTATGCCTCCTTGAAAAAACAATTCGGGTGATGATGGAAGAGGATGTGGCACAGGATGAGGAGGAGGAGGAGGAGGATGAAGAGGTAACATTTCCAAGGCTTTCAGGGCAGTCATTCGCAAGGGGCTCCGAGGGTGGGTTCCTGCACACACAAATGCCAGGGACACAATTGTCCAGCAGGGGCACAGTTCTGGAGGATGAGGAGGAGGAGGAGCTGGAGGAGGAGCTGGAGGAGGAGATGGAACCATGTTCACAGCAGGGTGGCACCCAGGCCAGCTCATGGCCATCACTGGCGCGTGGCTGGGGGGATACAGAGGACACGGACGATACACCTCCCACAGAGGACAGCCTTTCATCGCCTCTGGGCAGCCTGGCACACATGAGCGATTACATGCTGCAGTGTCTCCACAACGACCGCCGAGTTGCCCACATTCTAACTTGTGCTGATTACTGGGTGGCCACGCTGCTGGATCCCTGTTACAAGGACAACGTACCGTCCTTAATTCACTCACTGGAGCGCGATCGCAAGATGCGCGAGTACAAGCGCACGCTGGTAGATGCGATGCTGCTGGCATTCCCATCTGACAGCGGGGCCACAGTGGAAGCACAAGGCAGAGGAGGAGGAGGAGGAGGTCGCCAACGCAACCAGGGCACCGCCAGCACCTCAGAAGGCAGGGTTAGCATGGCCGAAATGTGGAAAAGCTTTGTCAGCACGCCACAACAAACAGCAGCACCAGCAGCTCAGATGGAACGTCTTAGCAGGAGGCAGCATTTTACCAACATGGTGGAGCAGTATGTGTGCACACGCCTACATGTAGTGAATGAGGGGTCTGCCCCCTTCAACTTCTGGGTCTCCAAATTGGGCACATGGCCTGAGCTTGCCCTTTACGCCTTGGAGGTGCTGGCGTGCCCTGCAGCCAGTGTATTATCTGAACGGGTATTTAGCACGGCTGGGGGCGTTATAACAGACATGCGCAGCCGCCTGTCCAGAGACAATGTGGACAAGCTCACGTTCATTAAAATGAACCAGGCATGGATCCCACGGGACTTTTCCGTACCTTGTGCAGAATAGCAATGGATACCGACCTTACCTACCCATTGTTCCATTTTTGCTCTTTCTCACTGTTTTGGGGTGTAACCTCATTTAAAATTTGTGAAAAGAAGCAGTGTTGGCTACCTCGTCCTCCTCCTCAGGGCCAGATTAACGTAGGGGCTATTGGAGCTGCAGCTCCAGGCCCCTACCTTTTATATAGGCCCCGGGTTGGCCATATTCACTGTGACCGCTCTTCTGTCACTTGTAAACACAGAAGTCTGGCTTCTATGCTCGCTTCCCCAAGAAGCACCCTCAGAACCTCCCCACACAGCGCGAAGGCCTGACAAGGAGGGACAGTTGCCGATGCATGGATGTGTTTATGGGCTTCAGAGACAGCATCCCATGTTGAATTAGGCATGCATGGCTGCACCCTTCCTCCTCTGGGTGCATGCCAAGGCACGGCCCTTAAGGCCCTTCAAAATCCTCAGCACCAAGACCATAATGCTCTTAATCCGGCCCTGGTCCTCCTCCACCGCCGCTTCCACCTACACCGCCCATAGGTGTGCGCAGCCTATTGCATTAGGGTG